>NW_010099997.1:371-20411 GCF_000699245.1 Pterocles gutturalis | reverse complement strand
CTCAGCAGAAACAGAGCCCAGCTACTCTAAAAGTATGAAAGGCAGCCACTGCTTTAGAAAATCATACTGGACAGTGCTCTTCAAGGTCATATGAATAGTCTCACTGGTTTCTCAGTATAAGTGACTTCTAAAGCAGAGGCAAAAGTTACCACAGGCAGCAGCAATACTCATCTATTATATTTAAAAAAAAAAAAATAAAAATCAACCAAGGATTCAACAGAAAAGTCTGAAAAACATCATATCTAGAAACCTTACTTCCTTAAAACACTCACAAATAACAGAAAAATCCTTCCTTTCCTCGTGCTCACCCCAGCAATACCAACATTTGGGAGATACCTGCCTGCATCTCAGATACCCAGGAATCAAATCTATGAGGCAGGAATAATTAAAGCTTATAGTCCTTCAGGGTTCTAAGGCTTTCTCCTTCAGGAAACTTTATTTTTCAGGATAAACCACCCTTCAGTACTTGCACAGCACAGCTAAAGGCCTCAAGAGAAAAAAAAAAAAAAACAACAAAAAAAAAAACAACAAAAAAAAAAACTCTTGCTATTAAGGGCTTGTGTTCCCAGCAGCCCTGGGGCAGCAGTTAATAAGTGGGGAAATGGAGACACCTGAGGTAGCTGTTCCTGGAGCAACACCTGCCCCTTAGCCAGTGGCCTAGTGAGCACTTAGTAAATGAAAAAAACAAAGATATTAACAGTCCCAAAACAAGGATGAGGGAAGGGGGGGTCCATTGTTTTGAGCTGAACCATGCATGGCTCAGCATAATCCAGGGGCCTGACAGCCATGGTCACCACCCACCTCAGCTCTCAGCCTGCTAAGGGGGAAGCAGGCAAGACCTGATCACCAAAATAACCTCAATGTTGTCAGGTACACCATGCTGTGGAGGGCTGAGGGGGCTGTCGGTGTCCTGGCACACCACTGGCACTGGAGCCCCTGGCGCAGACCACTGCAGCTCATGCAGCTCCATGCCTCCCACCCTCTGCGAGAGTGCCCAACCATGTCTGCTTTGCTCAGGGGAGCAAAGGGCTGCCCTCAGGGCTTCCTGAGCCCCAGTTGGCAACAGCTGGGGGGCCAGTGGGCTGGGGAAGCAGGAGGTTTCCTGCAGGAGTGAGCAGCCCTGGGGGTCATGCAAAGAGGAGAACTGATACATATCCAGACTCCTCCCAGACTGATTTCTTTCTCCTGGTCAAAATCAGCATCCCTCAATGGGGCTGTTCTTGCGACAGAGGACTATTTATTTTCATGCTCACCACGTCATGGTTTCCAGTCCCCTTGCCCTTTACCCTGAGTCACAATTATCTGTGCCCTAGTCTGACAATGCAGCATGTGAAAACCATGACTGAGATATTTCCAGGTCAGCTGAATTCAAATTCTCACAGGTCAGCTCTATCCTGTGGGAGATTGGCTGTATTATTCAGTTACCAGCAGTCGGTCATGATTAACAGAGCAGCGGACAGAAATACTGAGCCACTTTCTTGCACAAACATGTATTCCTGAGATACCTGTATGTAAAAACGTGTCACTTCAGGATTATGCAAAATGAACAGGCTTCAGATGATCTGTAGAGCATGTTGATATTCTTGCTGTGTGAACAGAGTCAAAATCATAGTTCCGTTCTCTAACTCCATTCATCCGGCCTCTGAATTTGATTGGGAAGAACTATTACAACTAAGGCTTGGACCCCTTGTATTAATTACAGCCAGAAAGACTGTAAGACACAGCTCCTGCTTCAGAGGCTGCTTGCTGCCCATACCGACAAACAGAGCCCTTGTTACCCCCATTTCCCAGACAGGGAACTGGGTCACAGCAAGCCTTTTGCCTTAAAGTGGAAGGGGAAAATACTTCACCCCCAGCTTGAGTTCAACAAGAGCAACTGTTGGGCATGGTAAGCCCAGTAAGGCTGTTCTGGACAGCTGCCACATTCTGGAAAGCCATGACCCTTTAAAAGCATCCTCAGGGCAGAGCATACCTGGTGGGCACCGTGGCTACAATTACCTCTGCAGGTACATGAGGGGAAAACTGCAGAAGGTTGAAATGCTGCTCCTTCCTGGGGCGATGGTCGCGGGCAGTGACTCACAAGGGGCTTTGCTGTGCATGACTCCTTCTTTGCCATCAGCAGAGCAGCAAGTTTACGCCCTGTCCATCTCCATGTTTCCCTCCCTCAAGGGGAATGGAAACCCCAAGTGTCTGCTCTGGCATCCTGCTGTGCATCTGCCTTGGCCACCATGTAGCGCTTTGGAAAACGGGCATTTTCTGAGGCTCAGGGGGAAAGCTGGTTGCCTGACACGCGTGTAGGAGAAACGGGACTGTACTCATCTGGTGAATATAATCATTCTCCAATCTCATTCCTGCAGATCTAAACCAGTGTGAATTTGCACTGAAAATGATGAAGCAATGCTAGCATGGAGCCAACGTATGTGAGAGGAAACCCAAGCTTCATGCCTCCAGCTTGTATTTAAAACACGCTGCCTACATGGATTGCTGCGTATGACACAATTAAGGTAACACATCTTATAGTGCTGGAGCAACATGAAACAGTGCCTGCCCTACCTGACCTTTCCTGCATTCTTGGAAGCTCATTTGTGCCCAAAGCACATGCAGACTGAAACAACAAAAGCATGTGCACTGCTGTTCTACCTTCTGGGCTCAATTTACTCCTGAATATTGTCATCTACAAAATATTCTTGAACAGGAGAACAGCTTAGGTGATAGACAGTACCTGCCCATTTTCTCTATGTGGTTTGGTAGTTACAGGCTCTGGTCACAGCTGTTCAGCATTATGCTGCTGTACACCTTCCACTTTCCTTCCTGGCTCATCCCATATGAGTTCAGTAGATCTGGAAGCTGGAGAGGACTATAGCTGTATATTTACATGCTATCTGTCTTCTTCAATGAACAGCCTTAAGCCATCTGGAAGAGCCTTTAAATTACTGCTCTGTATCACACCAAAATCCTCAGCAGACCAGAAGAAATGCTCAGAAATGCATCCCTCCAAATGGTCTCAATTCTGCAAAGATTTATTCATTGTGAATATAACTATTAATGCATTTTTGAAGTGTGTAAAAATCTCTTTCTTTTCCTTCCTTCCTGCCTGCCTGCCTTCCTTTCTTTCTAGATCAGATCATAACTGATGATGGGAAATGCTTTCGTACAGAGAGGACCTTCAGGTCTAGTGTCCCACAAAGGCAGGGCACAAGTGGGACTATCAGTGGAGAGAAGGAAATGCAGGACATTTTAGCAACTTTCAAAATGTGTCTCAAGATTGGGATCTATGATTGTGGCAAATGCTATTTGCTGTGATGACAGGCTGGGTTACAAAAGTTCTTTTCCCAAGAAGTGTCCAGAGCATGTCACTGCTACAGCCCAGACAAGGGTCCTTTCCAGGAGGGTCCTGCCACATGGACACATGCTCCAAATTGGGTGAGGTCTGGGGCAAATGGCCAGTTCCTGATGAAACCTACGACTTTCTGCTGCTCTCATGTTTTTTATTTAAGCAGAATCAAAGCTGCAAAACATTTGATTTGTATTCAGGGATATATATTTTTTACACCCTAAAGCAGTTGAATAAAAACACAAAGCATAAAGATATAAAGAGACAGAAGCAGAATGCAACAATTTAGGAGAAACCAGGGAAATCAGTCTAAGTTCTGCATAAATACATTGGCAGGAACGAAACCTAGACCCAGGGATATGACTAAAGATAGACATGCCTAGTCTATCTTTTAATATTATAGTTATTACTATTTAAATCACAGCAGTATTTTGGTCTACAATTTCCCATGGTTACAGAGAGGTGCCTTTTATTCTGATCTGCACTTTGGAAAAGAGGCTTGTCTCTATTCTACTTAGTAACAGGAAAACGATGTATATAAAAAAAAATATTTTTGAAGCCAAGTTGTCAAAGTTTCAAATTTCTCACTATGTAACCAAATCTTGCAAGATCCCAGATCTTGGAAATAAGGGTCAGAGACTTTTGAGGTTTTCCCACCCTTGATATTTACATTTACAAATGCTTTGTGGTGTAAGATTCTGAGAAGTGGTCAGAGTGATTTTCCCATGTTTGTTTATCTATGTTGACACTGTGGCCAGCTAGCTCATGAAAAAATAATGAGGCTGTTTCAGTGTAATGCACAAGGAACTGCACTTTTCATATGGTTTCAAAGTCAGATGGGGCTATCTGTCATTTTTGTAGCTGAGCTGAATCAAGTTGCTGCAGCTTTAAACCTGTATTACCTTTCCTACTCTGAACCGCATTACAGAATTATTTAAATTACTTCAGCACTGGTGGTGCTTTTGTTGATAAAAGTGTATCTTGGAGCATTAGCCAGGTTACACACACATGGAATTAAGCACTGGACCCATACAGAAGATGAAAACCTGGCCTCAGCAAAGTTAATGGCAAATCTCCTTTTGACTGCAGTATGATCAGGCTTTCTGTCTGTCCTTCCACAAAATGAGTTAGGATGCAGTAACAAAACTAGTAAGGCGCTAAGTCCTGAGTGCACAGTCCCCAAACGTAGTTGGTTACATGGAGGCAGCAAACTTGAGACCTTCACACAGCCACGTGTTTGGCATCAAAAGTTTACCCTTTTTCTGCAGGTCTTACACAGAGTTAAGGTTTGAAAAAGGGGTTTCGATGAGAATGGCATAGCAATATGTTGAACTTTGAGAATAAAACATATTGATTATTTCTGAAAGTACTCTGCCCATAACCCATTTCACCTATATATGTGATGACTACATTTTTTTTGGTCTATAGGCAGCACCCATGAAATCGCAGACCTTAGAAAATGTCCTGTGGTTTATGTCACTAATGCAGATGATGCAGGCAGTGAGCTGCAAATGTTCCCTGCCCTGGACATGTGGGTTAGTCAGGGGGACTGGCAAAAGGGCTGCATAATTCCCCAATGGGACAAGGAGAGTGGAGATGATAGCACAGACCAGGGTCTCTGCCCTGCACCCCTTGTTTTCCTTAAGTACCTGTCTGTACTTCTTTGAACTTTCAGTGTGCAACTTTTTAGGATTTAGGACAGGTCCTAAAGCTGCCCAGAAGCTCTTACTGTTCCTCTCTGTCTTTGACACTAGATACCCCTTCTGACTGGTTTTCCACATTTCCTAGATTTGGTCACATCAGCATTGGGAGGACACAAGCAATCACAGGGGTGTTCAACCTTCTCCTATGTCTGAACCAAATAATGAAAGGCATATGTATTTCTGTTGTGAAGGTTTTCCCAGCCTTCCCCAAGTAATTGATGTCAGCATCAATACCCCACTTTTTGCTGCTATGGCTCAGCAGCATTTATGGTAGGTTTCCTTTTTAACTGTGCTTTCATTTTTCCAATTTCCTGCTCTTAGAATCTCGTCCAGTAAATTCCTTGTTTGGGTTTTATGGACTTTTTGATCATATTTCTTAGAAGATAATTCTTTTGGGATGTCACAGGCGTGGAGGAGCTCAAAAGAATTATCATTGTTGACAAGATGTTTGACCATGGACAAGTGTTCCTCATTAAGAACAGGTTCTGTTTTCTACTTATAAAAACAAACTTCCTGCGCACTCCAGTTACAAGGAAATGGCCTTATTTTTATAAGGACACATTTATGTTTGAAGCCAGCAAGAGGCTTAGTCCTTCTCCGGCCTTTTATCACGTTCATGCTTGCTTTCCCTTGCCCTTGCCAAACTTTAGAGAAACACCTCTCAGTACATCATCAATCCTTTACCTAAAGCAACACAAAAAACCCTTAAAAATAATCTTGTGCAGTTGCTGCAGACTAGCACAGACTGCTGAGTCTACTGTACCTCCACATCAGAACGAAGGCTGGAGTCATCCCACGTGTCCTTGGTTCCTGCTGCCTCTGTCCTTGCATTGCATTATTAATAATAATAATTCCTGGTTCTTCTGCCATGCTAATAATCTCACAGCACTTATGCAGATCTAATGCCTAGAGCAATAGGATTAATTGCCTGTGGTTACCCCGGAATGCCATTGCAGAGCTCTAAATACAGCCTGGCTCTCCTGGGTCCCATTTGAATGTTACTTTTTTTTCTTCTTAGTGCCATCTTTACCAGGCTTCCCAGCTGAAACTTGGCGCAGTTGGCTGCAGGTGCCTGGTACGCAGCAGCAATCCAACTGAAATGAATGGAGTTGTTGGAAAGCTTAAAACCAATCGTCCGGATAAGTTACCTGATGTCACACAGGGTGAAGACAGTAGAAATCTAAAGACATCAGTCGTTTCTGGCTTAAATCCTGGCAGAAGCCATGATTCAGTAGACATTAAAGCATGTACTTAATTAAAATATCCAACTTACCCCATCCCTGGCCAATAAGGTTTGTGAATGTGTGTTTAACTCACTTTCTTTGCAGCATTGTCAGAAATAGCTGTTGGTTGCCCAGTTACCTAAAGCTCAGTACTCCGCACACTTTCTGCCTGGCTTTGGACCACTGTGATAGTGTTTCCAGAAGAAATGAAGATTTACAGCCACATTGCAACGGGGAAAACCCCGAGTCCTGGCCATGCTGGCTGCATCCTCTCCTGGTTCTGGCAGCCGTGCCCCCCTCACCCCTGGGGCTGTAAACCTGGGCATTACCCCTTCGCTGCCGCCTGACCTGCTCACTTGTGTGCTTTCAGAAAGGTCTCATCTGCTCTTAGTAAGGCCAGTGTCTGGGGATATAAAATATTTGAATGTAAAACCCACAAATTCCTGTCTTTTTTTCTTCTTTTTTCCCCATAAATCATCCTCTAAGTTCCCTGTGTTGTAAACACAAGCCTTGTGTTTATAACGTGTTTTGGGCCTGAAAGGGATGATATATAGACAAAATCTTAGTTTTGTCTTACAAGTTCAGAATGGTTAAGGATGGTCAAGGATTTTACATTACACCCAATTATTTCCGTTGTAGCAACTATCATTATTTCTTTTTATCCTTTTGTTAAGGACAAAGAAAAGAAGGCGGGGAACTGGAAGGAGGGGGAGCACATTTAAATCATTTCTATTTTAAAGTTTTAAATGATGCTTTTATTTTATTTAAAGCCCGCATTCACTTTTCCCTTAGCAAAAAAAAAAATAAAAAATAGCACAATTTCCCATGGAATGGCATGTCCACATTTTCAGCAGCTCTCACAGCAATACAGACCTCAAAGGGGCACTGTGAGCCTGAATTAATTCCAGATCCATCCTCACGTGGGCTGGGCTCTCTGGCCCCAGTCCAGCAGAGCACTTACAGCACATGAGCTGACCTGACGGTCTCGTTGGGTCCCCTTGCCTAGGTTTAAAGTTAAGCATGTGCATAAGTGCTGTGCTGGAGCAGGGTCAAAGGAGACAGCACCTCGCAGACTGGGCCCTTTAGATCTCTAGAGCATCTTGAGGTCTTCAGCAAAAAGGCAGTGCTGTATCAAAGAGGTGTATGTTTACACTAGGAGCTGTATGTAAAGTGTAACTGCGTGAGCCTCCGTAGATTTGATGTACCCATGCTTGGGTTTTTTTTTTTTTTTTTTTTTGTAATAAGCAATATTTAAAATATTAGCTGCTTCAGAGTTGATACAAAAATAACAGCAAAAACCATGCAAACAGCCTCACATACGTACAGAGTGAAAAATACTTTATGCTGAAGGATTTATAGTCTGTATTTCAGGGTCCTCCTGTTTCATGCAGATGAAAATGAGTGTTTTGTCATCAGTGTGATGACAAATGCATTAAGAAGCCTATGAGAACAAGAAAAAGGGAGAGAAGTGAGCAAAGGGAAAAAGCCCTGACGTGAGGGTGGGCTCACATTGATGAGACGATGGCAAAGGAATGGGAGTGCGAGTTGTCTGCGGAGCAGTGTTGCTGGGTCTAACCGAGCGGAGGGGTGGGGAAGGGCAGTATGTGCGGCAGGGATAGTCAATCACGTTTGCAGTGTTCCGGTGAGGCCAGGAGTGGATTATGTGTGTCAGGCTCCGGCTTCCCCAGCAGCTCCACAGGGATTAGGAATCATGCTGGCTCGGGCACTGGGGAGGTGGTGGGACTCTGGTATCTCCCGTGCGTGTGCTTTGGATAATGAGGGAAGGAAGGACACTGGGGACTGGAGAGGAAAACACAGGATCTTTGCCTCTAGGCTAAGCAAAAGGAAAGCTGCATAGTGAGCAGGGGCATTTATGCTTTGGGGTTTTGACAGTGAGATCACCTTGACTGTCACCCTTTCTCTCCCCACATGCCTGTTGCCTCCTTCAGGAAAACCTCTGCAGTTTGTTTCCTCTCCCTTTGACAGACAGACACGTTGCTGGGGCCCTGAGGGCACTAATAGACCCCAACAGCCCTGAGCAGCTTCACCTGCAGCCTTCACTCACACCA
This sequence comes from Pterocles gutturalis, assembly GCF_000699245.1. Lineage (NCBI taxonomy): Eukaryota > Metazoa > Chordata > Aves > Pterocliformes > Pteroclidae > Pterocles > Pterocles gutturalis. Next base: position 12,082 of record NW_010099997.1, on the reverse strand, counting down.
CAGAGCCCATTTAAGCTCAGCCCAGGGCTACAATGCCTAGTCTGAGGTCTGTTGGATTGCTCCTCTCCAGGTCAGCCCTAGTCATGCCTGTTCTATGGATCCTGCCTGTATGGTTGGGACTGTGCCCCACCATGGGCTGGGGTGAGTCACTGCTCAGTCCTGCTGATGGAGCACAACTGGGGAGATAGGGGGTCTGGGAAAGTGATAGCGGGTTTTTTGCCCTCCTATGGCTGTAAAGGTGAATGGTGTCTGCACAGAAGATGTAAGGTGCTCCTGCTTTCTTTTTTGGGTAGGAAGAAGCTGTGATCTCTCCTTCAATCACAGAAGCATTCTGCTGGAGTTCCTGGTAAAATATGTCTAAGGAACCTGGCTTGGTCAGGCAGAGCAGAGCTTAGGGCTGAGGTTTCACACCAGCAAGGTGGTGTGCAGCAGGAGGCTGCAAGGGAAAATCAGAGGATTTTAGACTAGAGAAACCCTGCCTGGGTGTGTAGGGATGGCATTAGGAAAGCCAAAGCTTATCTAGCCTGCAAACTGTAAAGGGGTTTCAGGGGTGATAAGATACTCTTCCATGAGTGGATGAACAGTAGAAGACTCCCCCAAGGAAGATGCAGGGCCAGCCCTGAAATGAGGGGGTTGTTTTAGCAATGGCGGTTGTAGTAAGATGGGGATGCTTTAACTTTCTCTGTCTTGGTCTATGCTGATGAGGTTTCCTGGGCCTTTATGCTACACACAGAGCCTGGGGCAGAGAGATCCTAGAGGCTGTGGAAGGATGATGCAGACAGGGATCCCCAACCAGCCAGGAGTGTATGTGGAGGCGAAATGGTGATGGTAGGGTACCTGCTCCAAACCTGCTGGGATCTGAGCTCCACTGATCACTTCTGGCTTGATTTTTATCTTGTTTCTGGCACTTTAACCTCAGCTTTACACATATTCCCAGTGGCACCTTTGCCTAATTAGGCGCCTGAATACTGAATTTTGAGATGGTGTGCTGCAGACAATATTCTTCTTCTATGTATGATTTCCCTGCTTGCCAGGTTGTGTATCTCTTGAGGTAACATCTTCCCCACTTCTGAGATGGGGTTATCACCACTGGGGTTTTGGTCCTGCTTGTTGTTGATCTCCTGAAGTTTTGCCCTGACTCTACTCAAGTTAAGTGTGTGATCAACAAAATGCCACATCCAAGAAGAGTCTGCATACCTGGAAGTGTGAGCAGACCCTGTGTTTCTGAGCTGGCCGTGCCTCAGAGCTGGGATCCCTGGGTCATGGGCAGCACTGGGAGCCAGAGCCCCATGGCAGCAGCCCCAAGCTGGGCTGGGTCCTGCCCAGGAGTCTCCCATGGAACTGAAAAGTCCTTGGCAGAAAACACATCGCCAGCAATTGCAACTCCCCCTACTTCATGCAGACTGTCTTGCTCCACATGTATGAAATGAACTTCCCTAGCAGAGCTCTGGGAAAGCTGCCTTGCAGATGCATATGGCTTAACTTCAGTCAGTACTGACAAACAGGGGCATTAAACTGAACATTGAGTCATGTAATCGTCCAGGCTGTCAGTCAAGTTCAGACACAAACTGACTGCAAAGTAATGTGTCAAACGTGGGCTGCAGGGCATGACCATCAAATGATGAGGTACATGGCAATAAATGCTGCAGGCAAGAACTGCTTTCCCTGTGTTTAACTGTAAGTATCAATGAATTTCAGTGTGTCAAGGCCAACTAAGCTGTTTTAAAGATTAACTTATTCTATTTGGTCACCTTTTGTACTAGGTTCAGTCTTGTTCAACCCCACTAGAGTTTAGTACATCAGTCCAAACTAGAACCATAAACCTCTAACTTCTCTCTGCAAAGTGATTTGTACAACTTGGTAAAACTACTAATTTAGGAGGCTAAATGCCTGATCAAAATGAATAATGCTTTAAAATGGGCTAACTATAAGGCTGAGCTCTGCCTCTAATGTATACTGCAGTAGCTACCTAAGTCACTACAATGTATAAGCTCCTAGAGCTGCGCAGGGTTTGTTCTTCCCCTCCAACCACACTGTTAATGCTGATCAGCGTTACCCATAAAAACTGGGGCAGAAGATAACTGCTGTTTCTTGTTGGGATGGTGGCTAACATTCCTCACCCTTTCAGTCTTTAAAACAGCAAACCTTTGTAAGATGGAGAAACAAAATTATTCTCTCCTGACAGGCACATTATGTCCTTGGCTGTTTTGCTGCCCTTGAGGGAGTGTGGGACACAGGAGACAAGTGTTCCCAAATCCTCCCTGCTTCTCAGCTGGGGATGCTGAGCCATGTACCATCCTTTCCATGGGACTGGCACAGACAGACTTTGGTAAGTCATGGGTGTGTAAAGAGCCACAATGGCCACAGCTCTGTGGTGACATTCTTGCCTGCAGATGTGACTCTTCCTCTGTGCCTTACAGGCGTGCTCATCAATGCCCAGCAGAGAACAAGTCCCTGAAGACTTCTTTCCCTCTCTTCAAGGACCAAGAATAACACAGAACACTGACATCTGAGCCTTGTTCTGGAGCAGCATGAGGGGCACTGTCCTCCCTACTGCAACCGCTTCCTACGCTGGCAGGTATTTCCCCCTGTGCATTAATGCACTTGTTAAAACTTTGCAAATTGACCTTGTCTCATCAAATGCTGGGAGGCTGAGGGGAGGTAAGATGTGGGTGTTGCTTGTAGCACTAAGTAGCATCTCCAGCAGTGAGCACACAGGGTGACTGCACTCTTCAGTCATAGCATCCAGATCAATATATTGAATTTAATAGAAGCTGCCTCCTTGGTAGAAGTCTCTTTCAAATATAGACATCTACATTTGCAGCCGAAACAATCTCATGATAGCTGGGTGGTCTCCCTGGGCTAATGCCTTGCTCCTAGGTAGCCAGGTCACTGCCAGCATGGCAGGGCACTGGCAGCACTTGCTCCCTTCACGTGGCTTCTGGTCTGGCAACTGCTACAATGACACAGCCACTAATGCACTTGCATTGATTGCTGCCAGCAAATATACTGGCAACTTGCTCAGCTTTCCCTGATGGATTTTTTGTAATCAAGCCCATCTCTTCATCAATCTGGTTTAATCAATTTTATTGTGCAGAGGACAGAGCTGCCTGTGGGCATGTATAACTGGTGATACTGAAATAGCCTTGGAGCATGAATCAAAGGGAAGACTCGGAGTATAAAGAAGCTTCTGTTCATCCTACTAAAATCTTAACATTGTTTGGCAACAAAATATTTAATGAACTTTTATTTAAAGAAACATCTCTGTGAAATGAAAACAATAAACAGCTGCTGATGGCTTAATAGCTTAAGTGTAGCTGGGGCATTCAATCACTCTGAAAAGCAATTTATTGTGAGTATATTTCAAACTGGTGGTGGTTATTGCTATGATACATCTAACCATAATGGCTATGGGAAAAACATATCCTCTCTTGAGAGCTGTGAAAGGGCTCAGTGACCAGTTTGTTAGACTCCCTGCTGAGTTTGCAGTCATCTGTGGCTATGCTGGAGTATGGCTAAAGCAAAAAACAGACCAATTTGTCAAAAAAGATGTCTTGGAAACAAGTTTAGGCCTAACGCAGGTACAGGAAAGGAGAGGACAAGTCCTGGATGCTCTGCTACCAGAATGCAGGTGCTGTTGCCTCCCATCCTCCCTGCAGCCAAACTGTCTGGAAGTGAACACTCCTCACTGCAGTGCACCTGCTGCGCTGCTAACAGGCGTGGCCAGCCTTGTCTCCTGAGGATTTGTTGGATCTAATACTCCATTTTGCCTATAGCAACAACAGTCTGAAACCACTAGCAAATTCTAACCCACTTTGGTGGCAGCCTAGATGTGAGGTTACTGTAATTCATGTGAAAATTTGCAGATGGTCAGGGTGGAAAATTTACTGGTGTCAGTGGTGATGGGAGGGGAGAAGTCAGCCTGTAGCTGCTCTTTGCTGGCCCAGGAGCAGCTGCTTGGCTGGTGAGTGGGTGGGCCACACTCCAGCACCATGCAAGAAGCCTGGGAGGGACCCTGGAGAAAGCCAAACCTGGTGCTTGGAGCTGGCAGTGCTGCCCTGGGAGGGAAAGGGACAGTGTGGGAGAGCTGAGAGCCCCTTGCAGGAGCTGAGGATATCAACCAGGGTTCCTGGGGAGAGGCACGGGGATACCTGGCAGGAGCATCTCATCAGGAGCCAAGCTGGACTAGTCCTGCTGCCAGTGGAACTGCTCCCTTGCTTTGGTTTCACTACCCGCTGCTGCACACAGCGCTGCCTGCTCGCTGTGAACACTGGGAAACTCATCAGCATCCACAAATATAACCTTTCTTCAGACAGAGGTTAATGATAAATTTAAATAAATGTGGACAGATCATTTGTTTGCTCTCAAGTGTGGAGCTACTCCTTAATCCTATGGTTTTTAAACCTGACTTTCATCTTGACAGTTAGCTCTAGTATATGTGGAAGTGGTTTATTTTGACTTGGCTATCTCTAATTGCACTATGGTCATTCTGCTAATTGTTTTGTAACTATCCAAATCCATCTTCTGTGTTTATCTTCAGTTGCCTTCAGGGCTGCTGTCATCAGGCTGATCAAGCCACCTGCTGGCAGGAAAAATGTATGTTCACAAGAACTGGAAATATGCAGTATTTCAGCAAAATGGACTGTAGCAACAACCAGCAGTTGTAAGGCAGCCTGGGAGCTCATCTGGCCCAGCAGCACAGACTGCCTGAGGAGAACAAGGCATTGTGTAGAAGTTGACTGTGAACTCCCCTCACGCCCTTCTCTGTATCTTTACTTGTTCTTTCATGTCCTCCTGTGCTGGTGAAACTGTGCAGTATCCAAAATGGGAGCAACTGTGGCACAATGGAATAGCAATCCCTTGTGGGTTTTTTTTTCCTCTTCCTACTTGATTTGCCTATCTATTGTAGCCCCAAATCCAGTTTCTGAGTGGGAATGATCAGACACCATGGGTCTGTTAGATATTTACCCAGGTACCACATTTTACATTTACTTTTATTGGCCATCTGGTTATTCAGCTGCTTGGTACTGTGAGGCCCTCAAATTCTTCCTTGTCTGCCCTGGGCTTTGCTACCCTGGGTAACCCAGCATCAGCAGAAAATTTTGGAGCTTCTGTATTCACAGAAAGTGAAACAGAGTTCAAAGGAAAGAAAATGAAGCTATGAATGCCTGAAAGAAGTAGTGTGATTCACACCTATCTAAGCAAAACACATTCTAGTCACATGAATCTCCTTTTGACCTGTACTATTTGGACCAAATTGCTGCAGGAAATAATCAAGCATTGGTGTTTCCCTGGTCTCTATACCACTGCTGTTGGTTGTTTCTGATGTGCAGAAGGGCTGCAGCCATACAGAGAATATTCTGTCTGCTTAACCCAAGGGCAAAATGCTTCAGATGCACCTGTGCATGCCATTTAGCTTTTAAATAAGCCCTTACAGTGCTCTGCATGCATGTGCTCTTGCTTAATGATTAAATAGGAAATATTCTGTTCTTTAAAAAATGCATATGTTTTTTCAGTGCCTAGAGGATTACAGAAATTTCTGTGTGTGTAATACCAGTCTAATACAGCTATCGAGAAGACAGAGGCATCCATAAACTTGCTTTTTCATATTCCTCTACCTTTGTTTCCAGTTAATCAACAAGAAAAGCTGAATTGCTCCATGTGGGCTGGCTCTGGGTAAAACAGCCCATCAGTAATGGGACCCCCAAAGGCAGGCCCACAGGGCTGGCAGCACCAGGACTGCTCCCCATCAGGGTGCAAGTCACACAAACAACTATGCTGCCCAAACTGCATTCCAATATTCCCAAGGGAACATCCTCAATGCTGCGATTGATTTCTGTCTCTGACAGAGCTGACGGATCTTTGTGGGATTTTCTGGCTTTGAGAGCCATCTACAAGAAGTATGTATTGATTGGATCCTCCTGGGGTGGATGGGTGGGATAAGCTCATTACCATCAGCCTCTTCTATAATGTAGCAAAGCTTTTATGAGTCAATGGTTTTATCTAGAAAACTTGCAGACTAGAGATTAAGATACCTGAAGAACTTGCTGCCAGCAAACATAACAGTGTTCTGAATTAATGAGCCTTCCTGAAAAAAAGAGTAACACAGTGAATTTCTTTCCAATATGAGTAGAAATTAAAACATTGGACTCTTTCAGCAGCTGCCTTGTCAAGTGCTACAGTATCTACTGAAATGTGGTTGCTGCTGAGCCAGATTTGCATTTGTGGGCACCATGGCACCTCCAATTACTGCTCAGCAGTGAAGAAGCCTGCAGGGCAGCAGCTATTAATGGAGGGCTCTGCTAACTGGTTCCTACCAGCGCTTGTGCTGGGCATCGAGCACTGTTACTTCAATTGCCTTGTGTGTGGAGTCTGAAAAAAGGAAAGGGGTCCTGGAGCAAAAAGAAAGGAGGTGGAGTGCACATGCTTGCAGCCTATTACAAATGCTGCAGGTCCATGTGCAGCGTGCTTTCTGGTTGGCCTCAGAGGTGTGGTGCTGCTTGGCACACCAAACCCACCACACACAGTCCTTTGACCAACTGGAGGATGGCTCTCCTGTTTAACAGCTGCTGGATTATGATGCCAGACCCAGCTCATCAGTTCTTCTCTTGTCCAATGCTGTGTTAGAAACAGACAGACCTAGTGAGGGGAAGCAGTCCTGTACAGCAACAGAAGCCTTGGTAGAAAAGGGATTAAGATTAACATTTAAAACAACAGGATCTCTTGGCTGTATCCCCTGATACATCTGTTTTAAATTCTAATTCTCATCCTCTTTTTATAATTTTGTAGGCCTCTCTTTTAGCATGGCAACCCTGAGAATGTATTTCCATCTCCGGTCTGTGCTTTAGCGAATGGAAAATTTTGGTATGGGTTAAACTGAAAGCCTATAATTTCTGGAAGCCTGCCACACTGTCAGACCTGTGATCCTCCTAGCTCTGGAAGTGAGTAACTGCAAGCCTCAAAAGACAGAATAGGAAACTGTAAAGGAGGCAGGTGTAAAGGTGTATGTCAGCGTGAGCCTCAACAGGTACGTGAGTCCTCCCAAGATCATCTGGTGTTGTAGCAGACGACACTGTGTCCTGAGTGAACCTGATAATCTCTGTGACTGTCATCCTCCTACAGCTGCATTAACTCCTCCAGGGGAGTGCAGCTGGATGTGGCTGTCTCAGGAACACTGTTATTTTCCTTTGCTCTCATCCAAAACATGTTACCTCACCTCCCTTACCGCCCGCCAAAACAAAAAGGTACTGATGGATGTGCGCAGGAGTAGCTTTATGCTAATTATTTAATTACAACTAATGAGAGTTTTGTGTATTAGCATATGTCAGTGCTTCTCATCGTTCATTTGAACAGGGTATACAGATCAGGCAGTGAAAGGGGAAGCGCTGTTTGGCGTTGCAGGCAGTGCGGGAGGGTGGGCCCGTGTGCTTGGCTGCACCAAAGGCTCCGCTGAGCAAGGGAAGCATCTTCTCCCACTGCAGCTGCTGCCACCCAGGCCAGTGGGGCAGGGGTGCTGCCACTACGTGACCCCTCCTGCAGCCCTGGGAAATATTAAACAGGAGGATTAAAACCTTTTAAAGATGGAATAGGTTCTGCTTTCATAATATTTTTCTTTTCGGCCTCCACAGGAGTTGGCACAGGTTGGTGTGCTACAAAGCGCTCTTTTTTTCCTTGCTCAGAACATCTTTAATTAATTCTTGGCTTGACTATCTAACTCTGCGTGTAGATAGGAATGAACTCCAGCAAAGCTGGGGCCTCCTGCAAGGCCACTCGCTCTGGTCTCTCTGCTCCAGGACTTTGCGTGAGTACGCAGATACTCACTGTGACACTCCTGTGGCGGACAAGCACAGGCACCAACGTCAGGACCCCCACTCACAGTTGGGAAATGCAGGTGTTTAGAATCAAGATAGATAAATGATTCTGTAGACCATAAAGGCAACTGAAGACTCCCAGCCAAGAGAGAGCAGATCAGATCAGCAATTGTGTGATCAGATCATTGCAGCATGAACGTGAGCAGCAAGTTCTCTGGCATTTCAGCAGCGCCTTTCCAGAGCAGAACCATCTGGAGACAGCTGCCAGGTTTGTCAACACGGCCTAAATGGCCATGTCTCTGTTCTAGGAGCATGGAAATCCCCACATCTCCCCATGAGGTGCAGAGCTCTTGCTGGCACACCTTAATCCTGGACCACACCTGCCACTATCATGAGTTCTGTGCTAAAAGAAAATCAATCAAGATGTACATGTCAATTGAATGTTCTCCAAAATGCTTCTCCCCTCCTGGCGTTTCAAAGTACTGGATCCATCCTGCAACCACCTGCACAGGGAGCCCAAAGCACCTGCTGGGCATTGGGAGGGGAATTGCTCCAGTAAATCAGCGTAACATGAAAATGCATTTCAATGCACCCTATCGACTCTCTCTGAAGGCTGCAGCACCCACACCATCACCATGGCTGAGGTCATTGGGGACCTCCTTCTTTGCCTAATGTAATCCAATTGGTTTCAGTGGGCACTTGGTGTCTATGCACACTTTAAGATATAGATTTTAAGGATCCCAAGTAAGAACATAAATCAGTGTCAAGTGTTTCTGTTTTTGGTGACTCAGCTGGAGAGGGAACTCAATATCTTTTTAGCAATTTGCTCAGATAACTTCTCTAAAAATCTATTTTTCCAAAGAAAAAGAAAAAAAAGAAAATCAGGAGGGCAGCGAAGGTAATAATCACTGAATTTGCTTCTGGATTTTCTTCCTCTGTCTTCAAAATACAAAAGTGTTATTGCCAAAGTTTATTCTGGCTTCCTCTCAGAAACTGTCCATTGTCTCTTGCATGGACAGTGCTCAAATATAATCCAAATGTGAGCAGTTAAAATACCGCTACCTGAAGGTGACAAAATCAGATTGGTGTAGTAACTTGGTGACGTTTTCTCTGCTTTTCACCCCCCCTTCCTCAAACAGCGCTGCTGTTTCACAGCAATAGCAATCCTTTCAGAATTTTGTAACTGACTCGGAGCTACAGACCTTTACTACTGGAAGAAGAAGAAAAGGGGAGAGAGAGAGAGGTAATTTCTAAAGTGAAATGAAATTAACCAGAAAATAAAACATTTCTAAAGACGCTTAATTTCATGTCAGTTCAGAGGCACCTTTCGGACTTATGCCACCTAAAAAAAAAAAAAAATCAGTACAAACTTCAGGACTGTGGTTCTTTTAATCCTCTGTGTTGCAGTTCAGAAACTGTAAGGAAATGTAACTGGGTCTTGTTATGCCTAAATTAATAATTAGAATCTGTTTTGGAACAGGTTTGCCTAATAAAAGAAGAAATAATAGACTTTGCATAATTATTATTGTATTGCAATAATCCCCAGATGTACAGATTATTTTTCAGAAACCTGAGCAGTATCTTGGAGAAAAGATGACATTTATTGGCTTACTTTTCTTCTGTATGCTGATGAACATCCTAACAGGTAAAACTACTGCTGAATTTATTCTCGTTTATTTTTTTCAAGCAGCCAGAAATATTTTGTACTAATACAGTATCTTCTGTTTAGTATCCGATATCGCTCGTGTATTAATCACAACTGCTCTGGCTGTTAGTTAAGAGTATTTAGTCTGTAGCACCGAGTGACTACAAATGGGGAATTCCTAATTCAGCTGTTCAAGAAACATAAAACGTTTGGCTATACAGAGGTTTCATGTGCATGAAAGAACTTCTCAGCTTCTGGCTACAGCACAAACCTTTTATTAACAGAAAGTCCTTCTGTTCAGGAGCTGGTGCTGATGAGTTTCCTCTTTATTTACAGATGCCCGATCAATCCAGGATGGAGATGGTAATTTGTAATGTCTTTTTCTTTCCTTTTTATCACTAACAATTTGAAGAGTCATTTGTAACTCCCAGAGCTGATCCCCAGCAGTGATTTTTTTTTTAGGAATGCATACTAACCTCAGGGGGCTGTGGAAGGGATTTCATCTAGCTCTAGTGGAGAAAGAAGAGTGAATTTTTAGAAATTTCTTTAGAATTTATTAAAAGCTGACGTTAATGTCCAATAATAGAGCTAATATACTTGCAGTCTTTAAATGAAAAGGGGTTATGGTCAAGTCACTAATTCTGTTGCACACAATCATAGCTGGAAAGCACCACACTTGTAAACATACTAGAGATCTAAGAATTTTGTCTGTCCTGAACAGTAATACTATATGTGTCTAGTTATTAGCAAAAAAAATACTGACTTCCATTGCAAAAAGCCTAAAATGTACAAATTGCCACAAATCCAATTAAAGAAACGTTGGAATAAAACCCTCAGCACAGCTACCCTGTGGTTCGTGTCGCTTTGTGTGATTAGCCCATTGGATTAGTGTTTGCCTTTGATTAAAAAAACCTTCAACATCCTAATGATGTTTACACTGGCTTACTGATGATTATATTAGTTAACCTCTTTAGTGTTTTCAGACGAAATTCTTCCTGAAAATTAAGTTGCATAGAAGTATCCACAGTAACGAGGTACTGCTATTGCTGGTGTACATCTTGGTTAGTATAAACAGCAGGACAGCCAGCAGCATCCCGAGTGCACAGATACAAATACGCAGGGAGAGTAGTACAACAGATGTGGAAAGTAGAAATACATATATAGAATAAGGGCTAATATGATTGCTTGCAATTCAAAACATTTTTCCCTATGCTCCATTAAATTTCCTTAGGGCTCTAAAAATCTTTTGAATGCATCATCAGTGTTCTGACAAGTTGAAGGGCACTATTATATTTGTGCACAACAAATATTTCTGTGGCAACCTCTTAGTCAAGTATCCTTTTGCTCTCGTTGCCAACGATTATGGTTTTCTTTCACACTGGGCCAAGCAGCAGACTGCAAAGTGAATCTAAGGTCAGACGGTATAAACAGCGAATGCTTCTCTGCAGACAGCATTTGGCTGGTTCATTTGATTTGTTATATGCCATCTGTGCCTGCGCACTGCACACTTTACTCCATAAAATTAAGGTCTGACAATAGGATTGTTGCAAGCTCTTAATTCCCACTAAAGACCCTGGTCCCAAGCTGAGCCTGGTGAGTAAAATGGCTCCCATTTATTTAAATGGGCTTTAAGTCATCTCAAAATACTGGATTTAGCTTTGCTGCACAGAAAGACACTTGTAATTATGTGGTCTCAGCAACTGTTTACATTTTATACATGCTTCTGTGTTTGCCCAGATTTGGGTCCAAGGGTGACCAGCTCCTGCATTTTCAAAATTGATTTTTTTTTTTTCCTGGTAAATTTGAAATCTTGTTTCAATGAGTATCTCATGTTTTCTCAGCTATTCCTAGAGCAGGCAAAAATGCAGCAGCAGTTGCCTTGCAAGTAGCACTGCCCTTCCTCTCCATCCCGTAGCCTGTTTCCTCAGGCCCGCTGTGAAGAGACACGACTCTGTGGTCACAGGCGATGCTGGGGCAGCACAGACCCAGTCCCCGGGAGCCCACGGTGGATGCTGCAGCCCTGGCTTCTGCTGTACTCGCCTGGGCTACCTTTGTGCTGAGTTAGCAGGGGAACAACAGCCTGGCTCTTTGCCCTGGCGGAGCAGGCAGCTGCACTGATGATGGTGCCTTATTCCTTATGTTTTTATATTGGGCAGAGGAATTGGAATGGGGAAATACGGCTTTAAGTTGCAATTGCTCCTTGCTTTTAAATACCCAGCTGCCTTCTAGAAATTCAAGCGTCCCAGGGAATTCTT
>NW_010099997.1:0-354 GCF_000699245.1 Pterocles gutturalis | reverse complement strand
ACAAATGCTGCTAGTGTCCTTTCATTTCTGCACCCCATCTTGTCCCCATCCATCGTTCCTGTGCAGCTGGAGCAGAGGACACTGGCTCCATCAGGGGAAGAGCCACCTTCTGCATAGCTCCGTGGCCCTGCCTGCCTCTCTCCTGCCAGAGGAGCCCACGAGCCCCCATGGGGACACAGGGCCCCAAACCATGTTGGCTCCCAACCCCAGCTTTCAAGAAAAATTGTTCACATTATAGTAATCTGCATTTTTTTTTTTTCTTAGATCCCTACCAGGAGCCTATAGCCTTGCCATACTGGCCCTTCTCAGCCAACGATTTCTGGTCCTACGTGGAGTATTTCCGGGCCCTGGGAG
>NW_010099996.1:18385-39221 GCF_000699245.1 Pterocles gutturalis | reverse complement strand
CTGGCAGGATGGATCAGGGGCATTTGGCACGTGGACAAAATCTTCCTCCTCCCTGGTTACCAATCATACAACACGCAACCTCAGTGACACAAGTTTGGTCCTTCACTACATACTTATATTAACATTATTTCTTCACAAGAATGATACCTAATGCAAAAAATACTGTTAAGGAAGAAATAAAATAAGAAAAGAATTAGCAAAAAATTACAAGTTATATACAGATTAAAATAAATTCCATCAGGAAAAGAAACAATTCTTTTTTATTATTTTCGGTTGGCCCCTGTGGGAATAATTTAAAGGCCAAGCGCCTGGGCAGGGCTGTGCTGCAGCAGCAGCAGGGGCAGATGTGCTGGGACGGGAGCGTCCCGTCTCCTTCGCAGAGCCGGGCTTCTCTGGACGTGGTCGGCGCTCGGGCTCTGTTCACCCCAGAGCTTTGTGCAAATACATGAAGCAGTTCGGGTCACACTGACTGTGGGTCTCAGAGCCTTGGGCACTTTCACAGGGTGTTGTGGAAAACCGAAAAGGAAGGGGAAATTTTCTTGGAAAACACACTGATGCTGCAATTGACCTTCTGCTCCTCCTGTACCAAAGCCACCCCAGATGCTTCCCTCCACCGACAGCCTGAGGCTCTGGCTGCCTCAAACCAGCCTCCCACATGCTCTCGGGTGCAAAGAACAAATGACAAAGGTATCTTTCCTAACACAGCCTCCGCTTTATCTGAGTAGCCGTTTCCTTTGTTTTAGCATGCTGGACGAGGCTTCGCTGCTGTTTCTTCACAGCAGGCTGGCACAGAAGCCTCCGTCTGCTATCTCCACCCCAGGCAGGCTGCGCACGCTGAGGACTGACAGGCAGAGACACTGACCACTGTGCGCTGTTCCTCTGAAACCAGCCACTAACCCAGCTCTGCAAGCAGTTATCACCTGGCGCAATACTCACTAGAGGCACACCCAGCACTAAAATGTGCTGAAATTGACGGGAAAACTTCCTCTCGACTTCCTTGCCTTTGGTGCAACATTCCCACAGCTGGGCGAGAGGCAGAGGCAGGCGTTCTCCCGCAGCGGCAGGAGCAGCGTGCTCCTTGGCATTTCTAATCTTTATACGCTGCAATCAGAAAATCCTCGGGACACACATTCTGAATTTTATCAGTGTAGCCGATGTCATTCTTTGCAAGATCTAACTGCTCTCCCGACTACTCTGTAATTCAGCTTTACCTGCAAAGCCACTGCTCCAACAGGAGATGGCATCTGCACAGTAGAATAACATCAACTTCGCAGTATTTCTGGAGGCTGCTTTCTATCAGTAGAGAAGACGAGACTTTGAAGTGATTTAAAATCACTCATTAAATATCTGTGAGCAGTTTTAGAGTCAGAGAGACAATTTGTTTCTTAGCTATGCGCTTGAATAGCGGGCTGTACCCCTGAGGCTGCTGAAGCAACGAAATTTTCATCTTTCTACTTAAATCACAGGGCAAATAGCGGCGTGCTACGCAAAAGCAACCATCCAGCATGCCAAAACAACTGCACGACTCAGAAATTTCTGCCACAATTCCTGGATACTAACAACGCCGAAGGATGTCACTCTAAAAAGCCCAGGGAGATAAATCAGAAGATGTGTCTGAACCACCCTTCGTAGGGGGGAGAGCCTCGCCCGCCACACACCCTCCCACGCACTGCTGCACCTCTCGGGTCAGGCTTCACCCCGACCTCGCTGCCCGGGGAGGTCCAAGCATTTTCAGCCTTGCCGAGCACGGCTTTTTGTGGAACGCTCGGGATGCTTCGAGTCCGAGCTGCAGCGTGGGCTCAGAGCATCGGCAGAGATGGGCAGCAGCTGAGCCCTGCAGCCAGGCACAGACAGGAGGGCACGCAGGGCACAGCCGGTGGCCGGGAACCACAGAGCTGCACGGCTCATCGATAACCCCGACCTCAGCAACGCTCCAGGCTGAGGATTTCTCAATCAGGATGCTGCACATGGGGTATGAGGACTGCAGGCAATCTCACGTTCGAGAAGCTTCGCGCTGTGCCAGTACGTTTTTTTGGGAACAGAGGATAGCACGGTACTTCTGTGGGAGCACAGAATTTCAAATCCTTTTGGGGGTCAATGAAATGGTTGAATTTACCCTTCCCTGGTATAACTCCCGTGACCATGTCAGAATTGCACCAGGGATGGTCACACCTGGCTCTCGTTCCTTATGTTCACTGTTCAGCTGAACTGAAAGGAAATGCTACCGAACGGTTTCAAGCTTTCGTTTACACGCAGGCTTCCCTGGCTCAGTGACACTGTTCTGTAACGTCAGAGGGGCCAATATTTGATTGCACTGTTGCAATTTGTGTCTCACTCATGCTGTTCCTATGGACTGTGAAATCCTAGGGCTGCGTCAGGGATTTCCAGTTTTGGAGAGGTCCATTCTGATAAATTAGAAACGAAAACTCTGGAGAGATAAAAATGCAGGACTCGTAGGACGGATGTGATGGGTTTCCTTCTCGGCCAAAAGTCCAGACGACTCCCTGAGGCCCTCTCATCCATCTTCTGCTTGCCAGGATTTTTGCTAGGATAATTGCAGCACCTCCGCCTCCTCGCGTGGGCTCTGGCCAGTGCCTTGGTGACCTCTCAGAGGTGGTTGATGGGGTTAAAGGTCCCCGACTCGGAAGCTGCTCCTGCCATGTCCAACCAAGCACCCAGCGAGCTCTGGGAGGACGCGTGGAGGGGAGCGTTCTCGGACAGGGACAGCATCATTGCATAAGCCTGGAGGAGGAGAGAACAACGCAGAGGAGATGTGTGAACGCACAGCAGGGCAGCTGGAACACGCCGCGGGCGGCACAGCACCATCGCACCACGCAGGGTTGGGTGGTGGCTGGGCTAAGAACCTCGCCAGCAGGTCTGAATTTACATCCGCGCACCAGGATGACACCCATCACTCCAACTGCTCAACTCTGCCCGAGTTTATAGGCAGCTGTAGGGTCAGCGAGTGAGTTTGTTTTGTTCTTAAAAGAAGTACACCTACAGATAAGTAGCTAAGCAAAGCCAGGGCCCAGGCACACACCCCAAAAGTGGGGTAGCAATACCCACGCTGGCTGTACCCCGCAGGCAGCACACGGACCATCCTGACCCACCGCCTGGGCTGAGCCCGCTGGTACCTGCAGAAACCCGCAGGAAATGCTTGCTGGCGTTATCAGGGTGTTCGTATGTTCTTATTGGGGTAGATCTACTGCTGCAGTGAAATGGTTAAAAGCATCTGCTGGGAAAAATGCACCCAGACTTCCGCTCTCTATAACAATCTGCTGGCTTCTCTGTAACCTGAATGTAATCCCTCCTCATCTCATACACCTGCGTGTCCCTTCACAGCCCACTCGACAATGATAACCTCACACACAGGTGGTGGAAGCCAATGTAACTGCCACCCACGACCTGGAGCAGAGCAGGACAGGGTCCCACCCTCCCTGCTCTGCACTAGCCCCTCTGCAATGCCGTGGTGGCCGTGCAGCCCTCTCCTGTGCGCTGAGGCTGCGCCCACGCACACACAACCCTTCGCAGGGTGACAAAAACCGTGAATTATCTGCGACATCAGTACAACAGGAGGGCTCTTAGTAATGCGACTGTACCGGTGACAATACCAACCAGTTATCCCACTTTAGCCTCTCCTCTTAAAGCTGAGAGTCGGAGCTACTTGTCAAGTCAACACCTTCGTGTGCTGTAGGTGTGTGCTGGAAGAGGCACGGCTCTGCAGTGTTAGCGACATGCACGCTTCTAAAACGGCTTAAAAGAAAGACAGCCACAAAGGAGAGCTGGGCTGCTCACACGAATGTTCATTTACTATTTACTACAATTATTTAAGTTACTTATTGTGATGTGTGAGCTGTCCTGCATCTCATACACTATAAAATCGATTCAAAAACCAAAAATATCCCCCACCAACCAAGCCTAGGCTGGACCTCACCGTGTAGCACAGATTTTAAAGAGCAAGCAGTTCCTAAATAGTTAGTACATTTGGCATATTAGTAACAGGACACACATAAGAGTCAGGCAAGTGGCTTGTGATTAAACCAGTTTCACCCAGAAACAAGACATGGTTCACATATGATCACATATTACAAGTACAATTCCTGCTTACGGGAAGGGGAAAATAAACCTTAGCTAGAGGCCAGCTGCTTGCTAATCCTACCGTACGTGCTGGCGGCAAGCTAGATAAAACATTCTGTCATATACCTACCTGGTTTTTAGCCTGCCTGTACAGAGTCTGTTTTATTGTCTCAGAGTCTAAGGTGGAATTAAACACATCTTTAACTTCAAATGCTTCCTCGGCTGCTTTGCGAAGATCCAGCCCCTTCCCAAAATTCGGCATCTGCTCCAAATCTAACAAGCCGGCTTCGTCCTCCTCAATACACCTGTACCAATGACCAGGGGAAGGGGTGACCTGTTGTTAGCTCATCTCGCCAACGGGGGTGTCGCTAACCCGCTGCCGGCATGCACATCCCATGGGGGGCTCACAAGCCACATGCGTGAACTGACCGACAGACAAACACAAAAACAACACAAAATGCAAGGAGCAAAGAAAAAGTGGAGAGCAAGACTACG
Source organism: Pterocles gutturalis (assembly GCF_000699245.1). Taxonomy (NCBI): domain Eukaryota; kingdom Metazoa; phylum Chordata; class Aves; order Pterocliformes; family Pteroclidae; genus Pterocles; species Pterocles gutturalis. The sequence goes on along the minus strand of NW_010099996.1, from coordinate 34,649 downwards.
CACAAAGAAGCGTTAGTGCTACGGATAGTTGTGAGTCAGCGTGGCTACAACCCCCTTTGGTCTTCTGTCTGGAGATGGCCAATTGCTGCCCACTCCCTGACATGGGTGACACTGATCAACGTCTGAACAACACTGCTGCGTTCTCTTTGAGTTGCAATGAAAACAGTGATGCACTGAAATCAGTAAGACACTACTTTGCATCATGGGCCATTTGTTACGAGCACCAGTTGGGAAACGGAGGCAAACTGAGGCAAAAAGAAAGCTAAGCCTACACTGTGTGCAACAAACTTTCATTCTCAAGGTGTCCAGGCATGGCTTGACCTTGGGAAAAAAAAAGCTTCACTTTTTCCCAGAGCTCTGAGAACTCCAGTAGAAGTCAGCAAAACTTTGCTACAACTAAAATGGGCAGAGCAGCACAAAACGGATTGTGTACGTACGCCTCTTCCTTCATCCTGCCCAGTGTTTTAGGGAGAAAGACATTATCGGCTGAGCTGTGGTACCCTGGAAAAGCTGGTTTTTATGTTGGACTAACTGTTCTCCTGATAGGAACTTCTCAAGTCTTGGCTATACACCTGACCACAGATTCTCCTTGCAGTCCACTTGTTTCATGTCCCCCACCATGGTGAAAATGGAAATCTCTCAAGTGAATGCTTAAATCAAACTGGAGGCATGACACATGGCTCAAAAAACAAAACAACAGCACCCACGATCTACCACTGAGACAGGGGCAGAAGCCTGAGCCCCGTTTGACTTCTCAAGGGAATGGTCCTCCTCACCTTCGGGTGTGGTCAAAGCTCATGGTGAGAGATGTGGGCTCTTCATCTTCTTCATCCTCAAACGCTCCTCGGGGTTCTGCAGTGGGTGATACCGTTTCATCCTGTGACTTCCCCGTCAGGCTGTCATCATCTTCCTCTTCCAGTTCTTCATCTTCATCATCCACATCTTCTGTTTTCTCATTTGCTAATCCATGACACTGGGAATTGCCATCAATGTCCTGGATTTCTGGCCTGAAACATTTGGTCAAGGGGGGGGTAGAGGAAAGAAAAGAAAAAAGATAAGATGCCAAATGCCTAAGTCATGCACTTCCACTGCAACGCAAGACTCTGATAATTTAATTCTCTGAATACAGAGACATATTTATGTACATACACATATTATTTAAACTGCAAGGAAAAGGAAAACCAACACGTTTCAGACATTTAGAACCCAGCCTTCACAGTGTCTCAAGGGCTAATAAGCATGTCAGCCCCACTGCTTGTCACACTAGAATTTTGTCTAGTCTGGATTTAAATGATGGTTTTCCATCTCTTAAAATACAACCTCTGTGGGACAAGCGGCTTTCCTCCTTCTGTACCACGGTATTCTAACAATCTCCCTTTGAGTGACCAGAAGGAGGCAGCTTCCTCACAGTGTAATCGAACAGCCAGCCCAAATCCTCTCTCGTATTATTTTTGCTATTTGCGCCCGTATGGACCTAGAGGACCCCACAAAACTAAGGGTTTTACATTACGTTAAGAGGACGAGGGTTGGATCACCAGTGCTATGGACTTGGAACCCAACAGGATGCCCCCAAATGACATAAAATGAGATTGGCATCTTCACCAGAAATTTTACGTCAGCGTGTTCCACACTTGTCACTGTTCTTTACGCGGATCACAGCATCGGGTGGATTCCTCAGACTGACATTTTGGACTTACACCTTGGTATTGGCATTAAACAGCCCTTTGTGAAAACAGGCTAGCAGCAGGTGAAACATCACTCAAGTCAAAATAAGGCTCATGATGTGGATAATTTCAAACAAAACTAACAGACTAGAGAGCAGGTGGCTCCAGTTTCCATATCAGCACTCTCTGACCAGTGACGGAACAGGCCACGTGGCTTCACGGCAGAAAGTAATGGTTCAATAATCACATTTTTATCCAGAGGAGAAAAACTCTCAGCCATGGTTAACAGTACATGTCACCAGATAATTGTATTTGCTTGTCTACCTTTTATCTGCTAAAGTTGATGCTTGATTCATCTCACTATTTGCAATAAAATTTCTGATTTCAGAGAAATACGAATCCTCTTTCTCATCTAAAAGTGCATGGTTGTCTGATTCCGAGTTTGGGGAAGAGGCACTGGTCCCAAGGTGGTTTGTAATGACTCCAGAGTGCTGGCTCACTGAGGGGGAGAAACAAGAAAAGAGAAACAATCAGACATTGGCAAAGCTATCATTAAGAGGAAAAACAGAGGAGGAACATTACGCAGCAATCCTCTCACTGTATATTTACAATTTAACATTTAAGAGAAATCTCATGGACCAAAGCTGCCAAAGGAAGCTCATGTTTTCCAGACTCAAGCTACAGAGAGAAACGTAGGCGATATTTAGCATTAACGGATGGTAAATACAATTTAAGAACCACTATCCACTGCATAGCTGTTTGCCTATAGCTCTTCCGTATTTTTTTTTCCTAGGCTGGGAAATCATTTAGTTGGCTTCAGCACAGGAATTTCTTCCTTCAGTTTTTATCTTAAGGCAAAATCTGTTTATCTTCTTGAACTTCACACATAGCTACAAACACATTTCAGGCTGAAAACCCTTGGCAGAGATTGACATGTCCACACCAGCGCTGCAGCAGGAGACCTCACCATGTGCGGCTGAGCTCCCCGGACAGAGTCCCCAGGAAGTTAGCACCATGATGGGTATTTTATGGATGGAAAAGGGCACGTATTAGCACCAGACCAAGAGCTTGGCAGAGCATGAGCACGTGTGTTGCAATTACGCACCGTGGCTGAAGGCATCTGTGGTGGCACGAGGAGCTGGCGTTTGTGTTCTGCTACCTAATGATATCCAGCCTTAAGAACCAGGGTTTCCGTGAAGGCTTCCCAAGGACCAGAGAGACCAGACCATGGTGTCTTCGCCTCCAGCGCCCCACCAGACCCACGCAGGCATGCCCTTTCCTACCTGGAACATTCTCGTGTTCGTGTTTCTTAAGATGCCGGTCCAAGTTGGTCTGCTGCCCAAAGCATCGGTTACACAGGTGACATTTGAATGGCTTCTCCTTGTTATGGATGTTCCGAACGTGCCGCTGGAGGTTGGAGGAAATGCTGAATGACCTGTCACAGTATTTACACCTGAAAAATAGAAGCAAATGCCAAAGAGTGCAACGTGAGGAAAAAAAAAAAAAAAAAGAAAAAAAGAAAAATCTGACTATCAGAAAACCAGAAAATGTTGGTCTATAAATCTTCACTCGGCTGAGGACCTGGGAAGCACAAGGCATTAATCATTCCAGACAAATCTGATATTATTGTTACTCAAGGAGCACAAAGAAAGGATTAGAATTAATTAAGAAGTGAGTCGTCCAAACAAATAAGAATTTTAAGCAAAATAATTACTTTTCCACGCATGAATGTAAAAATAAGGAAGGTGAATTTATTTCTTCCACCCTTCTGATCTTCTAGGGGAAGTAGGTGAAATATGGCTGTTAGGGAGGAAAAAGAAGACAGGAGCAGAAGAAAGAAGGGAGGTTAAATGTATAAAATAGTTATTAGCTAGCATATCCCTACATGACAGAGTTATCTGGACAGACAGAACACTCCAGATTTATTTGTGAAATTCCTTGTGGTACATAAGCTGTAGGCAGTACAGCACGCCTCTAAAGGTAATTCTGGGTATTATTATAGTACAATAGCTCCCAAGAAATACACCGTAGTTTCCAAACAGGATAAGATTTACTCCCATGTAGCAAATATCTGGTTTATGATGAAAAAATGTGGAATGTGAGGAGCCAAGCCAGAATGTTTAGGGAAACTGCTGAGTGAAGAAATGTTCCCGCTTTCAAACAAACCTCTGCAGGACCCCCGGCAGATGTGCTGGAAGCTTGTTCAAAGCTGCCACCCCCCTCTCTGGATTCAGATCCCCCCCAAACACAAACTGGGCTTTGCTAAACCCCGGTGCTGGGTGGACTGGGACTGTGCTCCTGGCCCGGCGCGGAGGAGGCGGTGATGGACTGAAGAGGGCAGCTTTGCGCCGCGATGGAGAGCTGCGCTGCTAAAGCCACAGAAAATCCAATTCCCCCGAATCCGCCCGAATCCCTCATTAGATCTCCCGCTAAAGATGTCATCTGTACCTCAACAAAGCCGCTCCCTCATGGCTGTACTTCCAAACCCCACGAGAAGTAGAATCCTTCTCCACTCCAGCCCTTTGCACGTCCTGTGCTCTTATGGGGCAAAATAAAAACTGATCTTAAGCCTTCGTAAGTCCGGAACAAGCCCACTCACTGTAGCAGCACTGCTCTGTGCTCCTCTGAGAGCAAAATTTGTCCCACAGAGCTGAGCTGTTTGATAAGGCAGGAAGATGGTGCATTTGTGCCCGGTTAAGGAATGTCATTAGTTCATCATGTGAAGAGGGCACCAAGAACTTATCTTGTGCCTGTGTCATTCAAGTATGAGTCTGGATTTGCCTCGACACTCAGGACACAGTATTGTTCCCTACAAGGACAACAGGTTCAAGTGTGGGAAAGAGGTGTGAGTGTAAAAAATCTATGTTGTGAAACACACACACAATTTCCAGATGTGCTACAGCTGTGGTTTTTATTTGGTCTCTAAAAATAAATTGATAATATTTTTGGAAATAAATAGAGATACACTTATGAAACACTCTCTCGCTGAATGTTTATGGATTCCATGTTCACCTCCAAATTTCCTACTGTTAAATCACCAAAAACAATAAAGTTATTTCCAATAATGAGCCTCTATTATGATTAACCTAGGAAGAAAGCAAAATCTCTTCTTAAACCACAGTTTTCTCAGACTTCAGAAGTTTTTCATTTTGTCAAAAAACACGAATTGAACAACTAAAGAAAACAAGAGGTTACTTGAACACCAGCAAGAACAAGCACAGTTTATACACAGAGAGTTAAACACGCACGCACTCCCAGCCTTATTCTCCTCCTATCTGCTACCAACCAACAGATCTGCGTTCGGGAGCTGCCAGGCTTCAGCAGCTTCTACTGCTCAGCCCTTCAGGAAACTGCAACGTCCCCAGCAGCCACCACCCCAGCACCCCTGTGTCTCCGCAGGACTTTCACGAGCGGTTTTGCCCAGCTCAGTTCTACTGGTACGGTACCAGCAGCCCCCTCCTTGCCTCTGCCGACGCCCAGGGTTTCACCCCCGGCCTGTCCCACCAGCTCCAAGCCCCCCTAAGCCCTGTCCTGCATTCGTGCCCGGCCCCACGGCAGCACGGGTCTCCTGTGTGCCCGCGGCTGCCCCGGGTGCCCACGCCGGCGCTCGCCCACATCACTCACACGAGCAGCTCCAGCGACTTCAAAGGGAGTGGTTGTGTGCGTCAGGCTAGAAGGAGCTGGCCTCCCGTACGGCGATTTATTTAGATGTTCAGGAAGCCTTTGAAAAGTTTCCTCTGACAGGCCCTCGCTCTAACTATGAGCTATGTGGATCCAGGGTAGGGTAGGGAGAGGGGATAAAGAGCTTGTTAAAAAAATAGAAAACAGAGGGGCATTCGAAAGGAGCCATAGCTAACGTCTGCAAGCAGAGGGACGAGGGAGCCGCGTGGTGTTATTTGTGGTCCCAGAGGGGTCGGTCCTTGGATCTCTGCTGGTTTTAATCTAAATAAATGGCCCAGACAGAGGAACCAGCTTCAATTCAGGGAAGAGGTGAACACAGAGGCAGGGGCAGAATAAAACTCTAAAGAAGCAGTATTTGCTTTGTAAACACACTGACAAAATGCTAGGAAACTTCCTTCCTTATCACTCTAAAGTAACACACCAATGGGCTAAAAAAATATAAAGTGGGAGTGAATGGTAGCTGAGAGCAATCCCGAGCTGGGAGCTCCGAGGAGTGGTCAGCAACCCCGAGAGCTGGGGGGAACTCCGGCTCCTGGTGTATCACGACTGGAAGGGGAGAAATAGCCAAAAAACCCCATCAGAACGAGCAACCGCGCTGATCACTGTGTGACTGCGACAGTTTGGTGACACTTCAGACGTGACAGTACGGCATTTGCTCACATGCTTTGTAAAGTCTCAGCAGCGTGACAGCGTTTGCAGAATTTTAAACTCATTTGATGATCAATGCGAGCGGTACGGACAGAACTGCAGCAACAAAGCACAAAACACACGGACAGCTGCTCTTCCCCTGAGAACTCCTCAATCTCAAGTGCATTTATACTGGGGGTGAATTCAGGCTACATTTAAAAAAAAAGAAAATGAGAAGGAAGAGATTTTTATTGAGCTATGTGCAATCTGACAGGGTAGACGTCAGCTTTAGCTGTTAGTTCCAGGTAAGTCCAACATGATTTTACAAGCCCAACTTATTTTGCATTGCTCTAGAAGAAACAGTTGCGTTTGATAGTCCTTTTTACCACTGGGTTTTGAAATTCAAACTACTGGGTTTTAGATCTGATGTGGGAAAGAAGAGAGAAAAGCAGCATGTCGAATTTCCCTGTACAGCAGTGTCTTTGAGCCTTTTCAAATCAGTTGATGTTTAGGACATAAAGTGCATTACCAGGTATTTCTTACTCTTCAAAAAACATGTCCAACTTTCCCTTTAAAAAAAAGAATTAATTTGTGTCCTTATTGCTCATGTGCTACCAATTCCTACTTCATACATAATTAAACAGACACCTGGGAAGTTCAGGTGCCTCGGTAAAAACCACATCACTTCTCAATGACAACCAGGAATTAAAACCAAAGCACCTTCTGGCCTGCCTTTTTCTACACTTGGATATTTGGTCAGTTTATGTCAGCTTTAAGAACATTTTAATTCATATTTGGATGAAGATAGAACACTTACAGAGCCAAAAGAAAAAACATTTAAACAATCAAAAGAAAAGTTTTAAGAAAGACATCAGTAAACCCCTGAAAAGTCAGCAACCTCCTTTTACCTGCATAAAGCCCACCCTTAAAAAGCAAGCTTTCAAAACAATTACTGCTGCAAAAGTTGGAAATCTCAGTTCTCTGAGAGCAAAAGAAAATCAATGATAATTAAGCTCTTCTGTAAACGCAGCACTAACTCTCAGGAGTGCTATTATAATGCAACATTGTCCAGAAGTCAAACCTCTATTACAAAAAAAACACACAGTCCATTTTCTGGGAGAAGACCAGATCAAATAAATCTTTATTTTCCTAACCTTTGTTAAGTTGCAAGTCTCCTTTTTTGGAAGAAAACTGAACTAACAATCTCTGAATAATCGGGAGCGAGCATTTTAGTCAGACAGGGGTGCACAGTGAATACACAGCATTCATTCAAGGCGTATCAAATAACGCAACTGAAAAAATCAGAACGGGGAACGGTTCCAAAATATATGTCTGCTTTGGAGACTTTTTTAAAAAAAAAATTTTAATTTATCTAATGTCTATACTCAAAATTCTGTGTGCCTCTGTATGGAAAAAAAAATTTGACTCCGTAGGTACCAGGGATTACAATGTGGGAGAGAGTAGCTTCTGAAGTTAAACTAAGCATAAAAATTTGATGTATGTGACCACACGGCCTCTTGCTGCTTGTAAATGTGTTTGTGTTTCTCTTTATATAATAACTATTACATTAGCTTTGTTCTGGACTGTGTATGGAAACACCGTAATATTAGCTCCCAAAAATGAAACCGTTTGAATTGTCACTGTTGTTTGACAATGTGGAAAACACGTTACGGAAAACACAATGTTTGATTTTCAGCGAGCTCTCGATTCATCATTCATTCAGTTTTGCTCACATGTCCTTATTCTAACAAGAAATCAATCAAAGCATTTTTTTTCTGAAGTTTTTTGAAACTAAATGCAAAACACCAGGAGAAAATACTGGGGGAGAATTCCCAGTTGGTCTTCCATCAGAAATATTCCTTCCTATACCCACGTACACACACACACACTTACATATATTTTCTTATGAGTTTCATTCGTATTTCAGACACTCAGGAAACAGGGATCCCATTAGGAGAGCCAGCACCCGCCGGTGCCCTGCCTGCGCCCAGGCTGCTGGGCAGGGGCAGAGACGGGCTTTGCCATGTGCCCTTCGCACAGACACAACGCTAACTGAAGGATAACCATCAGCTCACCGTGTCCACAACTAGCAGAAAATAGTCGTTCAGCTCCTACCTTGAACACCTGAGTGTGAGACAGTGTGTGGATCTCCCCGCGCTGATGACTCTTTTTAAACTTTGCAATCTAAGGTAAGACACTCCCCATCTCAGATGTTAAAGCAGCTATACTGCAGGGCTTTCCTTTCCTTTTGTTTTTTGATCCACTACTCCAGACACCTCTGATATGCATTAGGAAAAGAAAGAAAAAAGTCTAGCTAGACCCAGCAGTTGACTCACTGGCAGGCCCTTCAAAACAGCCCGATTTTCAGAGACATTCAGCACCTTCGGCTGTCCTTGAGATGAATGGTTAATGTGAGTGTTAAACAACACTGCAAATCAGAGCACTCCTTTGCCAGCATACATCTAAATATAAGTTAAGTGTCTATCTTCAGGCTGCCAAGCCTGATTATTTTTGGCTGGCACACATCATATACAATCCTATGAATCATTATTTGTAATGCTACAGGACTGCGGAATTATGTTGGCACAGCTTTACAGAAAGGAGAAAAAATAACAGAGCGGTGAATGAGGAGTGTGTTGGGAAAGGGGTTTTGTCTGGGGGACAGCATCACCTGTAGGGCTGCTCTCCAGTGTGTGTCCGCAGATGCCTGGTCAGGTTTGCGGAGCGAGGGAAGATCTTCCCGCAGTACCTAGACGGGGAAAGCAAAGCAGCCATCAGTGCACGAAGCTCCTGCCACCCCAGGTCATTTACATGCTGCATCACCAGCTCCCAGCGACCTTGCTGGTTCTGACACCCCTCCCAAATGTGACAACCCCGTGAGGCACCAATAACCCCTGGAGGAGAACGTGGAGGGGAGAACCAGCAGAGCCACAACTGCCCAGAATAACAGCATGAGACACTGGTGTAACCCACGGCCATCAGACACACGGGAACTCGGCTGAACTGCGCGCTGGGTGCAAGAACCTCCTGCTTGCTTGACCCTGGCACTCAGTAACTGAACGACTACCTTGTTCCTGTGAGAGGATAAAGAGTGTTTAATTGCTGCCTATTCATATTTTTATAGATCTCCTTTCTAGCCCTGTTCCTTTGCTTATTGTGCAGAATCTGCCTGATCATCCTTCTCGGAATTCAGAGCAGTTTCTTCTGGATAAATGCTGCAGTGTTGCATGACTGTTATCAAAATATGTTGCTGTGAGTCTGACAGTCCTTAGAATAAGGAAATGCAGCCATAGGAAATGAAATAAGCAAAGGTACTGTGTTCCATAATACACCTGATTCACAGTAAACTCAAAAAAAGGGAGGTACAAATAAAAACACTAATTGGGAAATAAAATACTAAAGCTGAAAGGTTACTTCTGTGACTATGAAACCTGATGCTGTTGTAGAAGGAACATACATGTCAATTTTCTTAATTTCAGAGACATTCAGCACCTTCAGATGTCCTGAAGATGAATGGCCAATGTAAGTGTTAATCAACAATGAATATCCAAATGTTTGTGCTAGCCTGTATTTAAGCTGCGGGTAGAAACCTCAAACTTTTAAATACTCAGCTGAAATTTGAGCCTAGTGCTTTCGTGGCAAGTTGAACATAAGAGATGCATCAAACAAAATATGTACCCACGCACTGCACCCAAGAAAATCGCAGCAGGAGCCACCCCAAGAACCTTTAGCAATCGCAGGTAGAACGGTGTAAGCAGATACGGGGTTTTATTTCCCTGGGGATCTGCTCTGATACGAGCTTTTAGAGCTGCAACGGATATGTAAGTATTTCTGTGGATATAACTATGTTTGAAAAAAGTGGTTGACTGTATGGCATTTTTTAAATTGCATTATTTTGCATAGCTGAGAATGCGCTCACGCTGGAAACTTTGGCATTTGCTACCACACACAAGAGGCTTGGCTGGGAGAATTCTGTTTGCTTGAGAATCTCCAGATCTGCTCTCAAGGTTTTTAAAAATTACAAAGAAAATAGAAGATGCTGATTCTCTACCAGACAAAACAAGCTATTTCAGAGCGAATTAGTCATCAGAATACTCTGTTCTAATTCTGTTGCTTCTTGTTTTTCCTCTGTCCCTGCCGAGACAGCGCAGATGTCCAGGGGCAGTTGCTCCGTTGCACGCGGGTGTGTGACGCAGGTTCCCAGCCCGGCTGCTCTCCCATGGCTGGGGCACGGTCTCGCTCCCGTGGGGTGCCCCTGCCCTTACCTGCAGGTGTATCGCTCCTTGCCCTTGCGCAGGATGGGGTCGGATAGCGTGGGCGGCGGGGATCGGAAGTTGAAGGGGTGGTGGGGAAGGGGCTGCAGGGAGGTGCCAGTGTCTGCCTTCATGGCTGCGAAGCTCTCCAGTTTCTCTGTCATCGTTTCTATGGCTGACATCTACAAGGAGAAGGCGATACCTCATGTCATAAAAATCCACAGGAAGAACAATGATGCATAAAACACGTCTTTTAGTATGTTGATCAAAGCCTGTCGCTGATGTTTGCTCCTGCTCTCGAAGCCAGCAGCACAGGGTGAAATGGAGCTACTGCATCCAGCCAGGAAAGGGAGAAATAGTGGATCGGGCAGAGAGAAATTGGAAAAGACACAAATGGCACAGTAATGCAAATAACACAAACGCAGTAGGCACCAGATCTCATAAATCAGGCACCAGTTTACCTTCCGCGATGTGCTTTTGCTTGTTTTCAGCATTTCAGATTAAAAACTATCTCAGAACACGCTTGGCTTCCCTTTTTTCCAGGGATGACACTGAAATCAGACACCGTGGTCAGCTGCTGGATGTGGAACTCACCGCCCAAACCCCCCTCTCACACCAAAGCAGGGAGGTTTGATGTCTCACACAGCACCCACCACCCTCCCCTGGGCTCCGAGGGACAGTGGCAGCGGCCATGGGTGCCAGGGAGGCAGGGGACTGAAGCTGGAGGGGACAGAGAAGCTTTGGGCAGGAGGCAGAAGAACCCTGGCCAAAGCAGAGCGGGAGGGAGCACGGAGGAATGCATGACCCTGATCGGGGAGCAGAGAGAGGAGAGGCTGAGGCTGGAGGGTGAGGAGGGAGCAGAGGGGAGGAGGAGTGAAGCTCAGGCTCAGGACGGAGCGGGGCCACAGAGAGGTTGCCTGGAGAAGAGGCCGACATTTTAATTGTATGTCAGAAAGGTTCAGAAGCCAGTAAAAGGTGATGAAAGGATGGGTGGGAGATGGCTGAGCTTCCTGGAGGGAAAGGGAATTCCAGCCAAAATACTCGACGTGAGCTGTGGCTGGATGAGTTATGGGTTCGGAGGACCAGGACCTCCACATGGAAAGCCTGTTCAGACGGGAGCGGCAGAGATGTGACACCAAATGAAAGGCTTCTGAGTGCCTTTATCAGCTTTGGGTTGTTCTCACACAAACACTGGGGTTAAATACCACACCAGAAAGAGGGAGAAAGGGAAAAACCTGGAGATACAGGAGAAGGGGAGAGTAAAAAAGAAAGAAGTCGGCCTATGTGCAAAAAAAGGGTACGCATAAAAATCCTACCTAAAAAAAAAAACCCTTTTACTTTCATGAGAGCAAAACAGGAAATCCAAATCCAAGAGAGAAACGTAACTCGGAGGCCTGGCTGACATCTCCAACGTGCAGTTTTATGCACTCTTGAGAGCACTTTCAAGATGCCAAGCAGAAAGCAGAGATAAAACAAACAAGGCAGCAATAAAGCTGCCTCCTCCCCGCAGCTGACATCACCGGGAACGGGGGAGCGCGGGGGGAGCGCCAGCCCGAGAGCCGGGGACAGCCCGCGAGCGGAAGGCAGTAGGAAGCCATATATCAAAAGTAGATGCTCTATTGTACAGGAAGGGCTGACCTTTTGCACGTTTACACTTTATTAAACTGGGCTCGGGGAGGGGGGGAAGAGAGCCAAGATATTGTTTAAAATGTATGACTATAAAAAAAAGTTGTCTTAATCACCAAAGAATACATTGTGGAAGGCTGACAACCATTCATAAGCTGTAAAAAAGAGGAGTAGTAAAACCCATTTCTCGATAATAGATCCACGGCCCCTTAGTTGGAGGCTCCCAGCCCATGATAAATAGTAAGTAATACTTAGCGCCAGCCACTTGAAAAGGTTACTCGATCATTTACAGCAAAGGCTCTGCCCCAGCTGCCAGTCATGTAACAAAACCAACACGTTAAAATGCTATCCGGATCTTTCAGAGCTATGCCACTCAGCCCTTTGCCGGAGTACCTGGAGATAGCTTTTGTTGTGCCCTGTTCTTTAGGCACTTAGTCAGAGATGTTTGCTGGCTTGATAGCCGTAGGCTTATTTTAAAATTCTAAACACCGGCCACAGCCTCTCCAGTGGTAAAGGCACTTTACTATTTAGGGAACAACCGCCTGGTTACAATAAAAAAGAAGGGGAGAAGAAAAGAAACTTAACAGGTGAGAAAAGTTTTTTCATTAAGTTATCAAAAAGTTACACCATTTATGTTGACCAGAGTTTCATTTAAAATAGACAATGTCAGAGTAACTCCCATCAGAGCAGAGAAACTACAGTCAACGACTGGCTAAGAAATAAAAGTTGCCTGAAATTCATTTTGAGAGAGAGAGCATCTTCTGAACGCTCAGTCACATCTTTTGGCTTAATCACATCCCAGCCAGGGCCCTCTATGAGAGCTGGGCAACTATTCACAGAGGAAAACGCTGAGACCAGACTTGTGTTCAGAGCGAGAGAAACACATGTAGAGTGTGCCCTTAGCTGAGCTGGTACCTGGATGTTGGTCCTAATGAAGAAGCCAGGAACAGGAGCCTCTGAAAATACGATTTCTTAGGAAAAGATCCAGAATAATACAGGATGCGGATGTGATAGTAAAAATCTCACATATTCTTGACCAAATGACCAGTCCTTGTTCACCAAGTGATTACCCAGCATGGGAACAGCAACTCTCGAGATCAAGTGATCTTTACCCAGCAACCCACTTCATTAAAAATTAGTTATCAGGAAGTTTCGGGCTCGAGTGATTGTAAAGTTTAGGCTATTCTGTGTGATAAGCTATTAGAGATAACCAGACCTTCCACGTTGTTTCGCTGCCATGGGAAGAGGACGTGGTCAGGGTTTCAGGAACAATGTTAACAACCTTCCACCCACCGCTTGCAACTGCTCAGGGTCTGGACGTTTCTCATCGTCTCGTCGGGTTGCTTTGCCACTCTAGCTCCTCCCTGCTATCAGATTCTTTACAGGCAGATATCCCCACTATTCTAACTCACACAAACACAGGATGTTCCTGGCCAGCCTGTCACCATTCTCCAGCCTGGATGAAGGAAAAATCGGGGGAAGTTATTAACCAAACTCTGAGTCTGATGCAAAACAATGAGGGAACTAAGTTTAGCTGTGAAAGCAACCAGGATCCAGCTTTCACAAACCTGCCAGTTATTTATCTAAGGTGGGAAACATTATCAGAGGAGAACAATGCATGTGAATATAAAGGAGAGCACAATACCGAGCACAGAGCTCAGCTCCCAGCATGTGCTCACAGCAGGAGCCGGAGGACAGCTGGTGCCCATCGCCCTGGAGAGGACGTCGGGCAGCGTGGGGCAGAACTCGCGGCGTTATTATTGTGGAGTGAGGGATCCTGAGGGCAAAGAGTATCACCACCTGTTGGAGAGTTCAGCTACTGCTTATAAGAGAAGGGCTTTTGTAAACTGGGCTTGATTCCTGTCAATAGCCTTGGTTGGACTGGACTTAGCTGTGCCCTTCACATACTGGTTGGGCTGCCCTGCAGGCTGCCATTCCCAGTCCACCATCAAACGGGAAAGCTGTCCAGCACCTTTTGGAGCAGGCAGAACCAAACCTGGATTCTCCCCTGCCCTGCACTTTCACACCTTCTAGATGATGTGAGGGAACATCAGGCAGGTATAAAATGCCACCGCGTGGGTGCTGGACAGTCCTTCCCCGCTTTGCACCGCTGCAAATGACTGCACGTGGTGTTCCCAATGAGAAACTGATGTCAGGGTTCCGGCATGCGAAAGGGGAGTCTGGCAGCCCACGTGAATTGTCCAGAGCTCAGCCCTGCTCTTCTGTTAACACAAAAGAAACAGCAAGGTGTAACTCCCATCATCCCCAAACCAGGTAGGAAATGGAAAGTATTTGAAAGTAACCGGTGGAAACCAGTGGAGCTTCCAGTCGGGCGCTTGGATGAGAAACAGCCCGATCCCAGTGACCTCTTTGTACCAGCTCCATCCCAAACTTCTTGGCACTGAATCAACACCACATTCTAACGTCACGGCTTTTACCTGGGGGTGAAAAAGCAGTGGGGAGGGTCGCAGGTACTTCTCCTTGAGGGCACCCACAGGGTCCGTCACCTTCCGCTTCTCCACCCTGCTGGACAACAACACAGAGGGTTACATACCTCACAGGGCTTCAGAGAACAGCCAAACCACGGTCAGAGGTGTCTAAATTATATATATGAGGCTGTTCTCCTACTGACACAAATGTCTTTCTTCCCCTTCTACCGGATACTACAAATTACGACCCACATCACCCCACAAAAGGCCCTGGAAATGACATGAAAACACAGCCCCTCCTTTGGGCAGTATTTTTTTAACCATCAGACTGATGACTAAGAAAACATTTTGGTCTTTCTATGTGAGAACTCATGGCTCTGCTATAGCGGTTTATAAGCCTCTGCTGTTGTGGAATGTCATGAAAAAAAATTACATTCACAGCAAAAGCAATGTTTAAGCAGCAGAAGCTCTAGAGTCCACAGCAGGCAGCTACTCCATGGAAAAAAATTATCTTTGAGAGTTTGTCTTTATCCTAAGAGTTAACACCGGGCCAGACTCTGCAGCCCCAAGTGTGCTGGAACCATCAGGTGTTTCATATTTATTTCCTCCCTTGCAGCTGAGATCTAACTTGCCTTGGGTTTATTTGGCAAGCACATGCAGAGAACAATTTAAAAAGTTAAGAACAGGGGGGAGATTTCTGAAGTGACTCAGGACCTTCTGCTGTCACTTTGGTCCATTCCAATATTCCAGCCTTAAGCATCTTACTATGCAGAAACGATCCTAAAGTTAGGCTCCTGGTTTTGAAAATATCAGCTTTCCTTGCTCAACACATTCTACTTGCAGGGAAATCGTAGCGTGGAATCACCCAAAACGAGAAACTGAAATGTCCTCTACGGGAAAAAATGTGTTACGAAAGTAACTCCAATAAATGCAGCTGCATCTTTAAATGACTGGAACAGAGTCCATCCCAGCTAAACCAGCAGAAATCCAATAGTGAGAGTAATTTTAACTACATTAGTCCAGCATAAATGAGAGTAAATTATTTTGCTGCATTTCAGCTGATTGGTGTGTGGATCAAATTACCGAAGAGTTTAAAAGAAGAGTCATGCAGAGTGCTCTTTAGTGAACTGTATTTAATCTGCATTTAATTTTCCTTAGGTAGAATAAAGAGCTGGGTTTGAAATGCAGTCGTCATTTCTGTGCTTTGGAAGGTACGTGTTTTTACGGGCGTGAGTTTTCAGAAAAATGACAATCTGTAAGAAGTTTTTCCCTGACACCAGTAAAGCCGTGCAAGCGACACCCCAACCAGTGAAGCATCACCCTCTGTGACCGAAATCAGGGGAATGCCCCCGGACGCGGGCAGCAGAGCCAACCCCACCTGCACCACCGGGAACCTAAACCCGCGGTGAAGCGACAGCGTTTCACGCAGCTTCACCGTCTCCCCGCGTCGGGTACCAAGAACACGACAAACGCACAAACTTCCTCATCAGAGCTGCATTCCGTGGTGACCGGAGGATTAAGCTGATCCTTTCAGCCCCGTGCCTGAGAATGGTACCTTAACGAGGCCGAGCTCAAAACTGCCCCGATTTCAGGCTGTCTGGCTGCATTAAATTATATCACCAGGAGAAAATGTCAAGGATTTAAGTGGCCTTTGGGAGAAAAACGAGGGAGCCAAATGATGTGGGAGAGTCCGATAAAGAGAAGTTTAGAAACAAAATATTTCCATATTTTTTAAGCTGGGACTTGGAAGCTCTGCTGTTTAGCTCATTACATCAGAAGTCTGATTCACAAGCAACTCCACCACCCACTTTCTATTTTAATGTATTACTAAAACTATATGCATCCCATGGAATGCAACAAACGATGCCCCCATCCTTCACTTCCATCTGTCTTCTGGACCTTTACAGTTTTCCCGAGGCTGCTATTTTAATTGGCAGCGGCTTTGTCAACCCATGTTATTTTAACATTACTGCTGAGAATGACC
>NW_010099996.1:17997-18373 GCF_000699245.1 Pterocles gutturalis | reverse complement strand
TAACTTGAAGCTTTTCCCTTTCTTATCCTCTTTTTTTTTTTTTTTTTCTTCAGGAGTACTTTTTACAAAAAGTAACTGCTGGACCATTTACATCATTTCTGATGTTTCCAGGCGGAGATGACCACGGCGGGTCCCAGACAGAACATGTTCCACGTCCCGGGCTGTGATGCAGTCGTTCCCATCATGGATGGGAAGCACGTAAGCAAGCGCCACAGCACCAGCCCCGCCAGCGCCGGCCAAGCGAGAGACGCTTTCTTAACAGCAAGCAACGAGGGCTCACTAATCCTCATCTCAGCTGACAGCTCTTTGGCCCGGCTAGACATTGACATCATTTTTTCCCACAGTTATCAGCCGTACAACAGCAGCGAGCAGTGAC
>NW_010099996.1:4325-17972 GCF_000699245.1 Pterocles gutturalis | reverse complement strand
GGCGGGGACGGCCACGCCACCGGTGCTGTTCGCCGTCCTTTGAACACTCCCGAGAACCGTCCCGGTGCTGACACAATTGCTCGGCGGTGACTGTGAGCCTGTCCAGCACTAGGAAAACGTCAGCTCCTGCAGCACACCCATTAGATTCCCTTAGGCTGGGTCCCAGCTCGGCTCACTCTGCGGCCCCGCTCACATTCAGCTCCAGTAACACAAGAACAAACCATCTGCTGCCAGGAACTGGCTGGCCGGTCGGACACTGTGTCCAGGAGCACTCTGGGCCAAACCCATGGGCTGAGATGGAGTTATGAAGCATCCTAGCCTAAGGGAGAATTAATTGCTGTTGTTAATGTCGAAATTAAACTGGTTTGGGATATCTGTTTTCACTGGACTTTGCTAAAAACAAGCAAATGGTATTTGCTATGTGACAAATAAATCTCCTTCATAGCACAGGGCAGTGCCAGTGCCCGGATGGGTCATACCAAACTCACTGGTACCCTCACCTTAAACCCTAAAATAATTTCCTTTAGAAACAGGTTTTAGACAAAGCTCTAAAATAACAAAAGACTCAAGTCTTCCCCATACATCTGCTTCCAAATTCATTCCTTCTGGAAATTCACCTGGCATTTGGATAAATTCACCCAGTCTGCTTTACGCGCGCCTTCCACGGTCAGCATATCCTGGGCACGACCCTCAAAGCCCACCCCGTTCGAGTGGCACTAGAAAACCCTTGTTAGCTTCTAGGAAAGGTAAGACTGCAAGGCATGCCTCTGGGAGAGACGGGGACCACACCACACTACCGTGGATTTACACAGTACTCCAGACTTTAAAACGCATCAAAAGGCTGGGTCCATAACTGCAGTTCTTATGAACTGAAAAACTCTAAGAAAAGGCATTGGAAAGAAGAAAGGGGGTGGGGAGGAAGAAAGGTGAATCGGCTCACGACAGGCCATCAAGGCAGTCAGTGGGAGAGCTGCATTTCCAGGCTCCCAGGGCTCCTGACTCATTCCCAAGCCATGAGAGCCTGGGCTCCGAGGCAGCTGAACTCTGCATTCTTATCGAATCAAACCTCTGGAATTTCCCCAGCAGAAGTGCCATCTTAGTGTTGGCTCGTGGGAGAGTCCTTAAATAGGTCAAGCTTCTTCTTTATCAAAACAAGGATGTGTTCCGTACGCACATTGATTACGAGTACTCCTTTCAGCCCTTTCGATTCAGAAATTTCAACGTGCTGGGACAAAGGAGAGAGAAGTACAAGACTTGCGCTGCTCTTTCTAAGCAACCCACATCCCGACCTGCCTCACGTTGCGATGTCAGCTAGAAAATGAGCTCGTTAGAGGAAACGCTTAAGGCAGGGTATGTTAATACCTGTATATGGGGTCCATGAAAAAGGGTGATGGCTTAGCGTAATGCAGGGATGGCTGCTGAGGCAGTTGAGACTGGGAAATCTTGGGTAAGACTTCACTTGCCATTAGCTTCCTCTCCCCATAAATGTGGTTTTTTCGTGGCTCTCTTCCTCCGTTCTGACTGGCTCGGATGCGGTTGCCGATGCTCAGATCCAGTGGCTGTTCTTCCCCTGAGGACGGGGCTGGCAGGACCTTGGGTGGCGGCAAGATTGGCTTAATCTCTTTTGGCTTTGTGGTGAGATCGAAGGGTGACTCGGAGCTGGTGCTGCCTACCTTGTGGAGGTCCCTGGGTGACTTTGGTTCTGCCTTGACCAGCAAGTTGTGATTGAGGGTCCGCTCCGTGAAAGGATAGAGCGAATGGGGGAAATTGGGGAGGAACTGAAAAGGGAACATGGAATGATACGGGAGTGAACCCATCTTTTTCTCCTGCATCCCCATAAAGCCAGGCCCAAAATATTTCTCTGCGATGGAGGCGATGGCTTTAATAGAGTCATTGGCTGCTCCCGTGGTAGGCAGCAGGTGCTCTTCGGGGGGAGGAAAGAAGGAATGCTGAGAATAGAAGAGAGGGATCTCGCTCGTGTTGTTGTTGGAACTTGCAGACACAGAGCTGCTGACAAAATCTGGCTTGCTCTCTATTTGTTTGCTCTTGTCTTTTGTTTTGTCCCTGTCACTCTCTGCGTCACTGTCCAGGTCAGAACCAGTGCCAGTCGTGGTGTCCAGATCCGTGCCCGTGGTTGTATTGACATCCTCAAAGTCACTGCCATCGGACATGTCACTGTTCCTGGCTTTTAGCTTCTCCAGGTAGGAGTTTTCCAGGCTGCTTTCACATTTCTCCTCTCCTGAAGTGGCCTGGCTGCTGTTGCTCACGGCAGAGATCAGGGGAAGCGCTGGGTTCCCAAGGGGGCTTGGAAGCTTTGCGTCTTGAGTTTGGTTGAGGGGACTTTTGAGCAGTTGCGTGGGTGGCAACAAGGGGGGCCTGGGGTATAGAGATGGTGGGAAAATCCCTGGGAATCCCGGAGTAAGGGCAGGAAATGCAGGGGGGGCAGGCGAGAATGGAAGACCCCCAGGGTGCGGACGGGATGGAAAATAATCATTAAATCCCAGGCTGGCGTGATTGAGGTTGGGCGAGGGCTTGGACTTGTCCATCATGGAAGTGGGCGTTAGGGGGAGGCCAGGGGCAAAAATGCCCCCCGGGTTGTAATGGTTCTTGCCCTCACAGAAGCGCCGGTGTTTGTTGAGGGAGGAGGTAGTGCTGAACATCTGGCCGCAGTCCTTGCACTTGATCTGGGTGCGACAGTCCGCGTGCATCCGCTTGTGACGGCAGAGGTTGGAGAACTGCGTGTAGGATTTGTGACAGACCTCACCTAAAGTGTCAACAGAAACCAACAACAAAAGCGATATGAAATTACCAGGAAATGGCAGGGAGCTCGTAAGCAGCTTCAGCAGGCCCCCCACCTTCCCCCACCCCGAGACCCCGCTTCCCTGCAGCCAGGGAGGTGAAAATAGCTCAATGCTGGATGGATCTCCAGCTCAACCTTTTTTCTGGAATTTTCAATAAGCCTGCATTTTAATGATAATACCTATTTATATCAGCCAGTCTGCTTTCCCTGGAGTCCTGGCATGGCAGGAAGCACTGAAAGCTGAAGGGAGAAGAACTTTGCCTCATCTAATCAAACCTACCCATTCTTTAATGCCACTAATAGCGAGTAACCACTCCAGAGGGAAGTTCTATAAATACTTTGCCAGCCAGGGCTCAGTTCAGCCAGAAGCAGGGTGAGATCTTGTATTTGGTAAATTAGTAAAACACCCTCGCAATGCTAAGTTAACGCTACATCAGCGTTTCCTTTAATGACCTGTAAATACCAAGCTTTCAAAATGTGATTTTTTAATGACCTCTTTCACCTACACACTTTGCTGATGGGGAAGGAACAGGGCAAAGTAAGAAAAAAATCCCACCCAAACTTTTCTACATATCAAAACACTGTAACTTTTTATTATCTGAAGCCTCTTTCAACACAGGAATAAATTCTACTTCTTAGTGAATTAACACACTTCTTTCACAGGGGAACGGCTGTTATCACCATTTTGTAAACATGGAAACGGAGACAAAGAGAGGGAAAGCACATTGTTTGGAGCTGGGCAGGCAAGGACCCGAATCCAAATTCTCCGGACACCCAGTCCTGCAGCTCGGTGACGAAGTGGTCCTTCCTTCCTTCCTCCCTCCCAGCTTTTACTGCCAGGTACATGCAAGCATGACTGTCCCTATATTTTTTTCTAAATCTTTAGGATTTACATCAGTGCTTGAATATCAAGTGCCCGTCAGGAGAATATTCCACCAGCAGCTCTGAAAATGTAAGGGGAAGCCCCTTCTACTAAAATTCAATGCAAAGATTATTAAAATCTAACAACTTTGACATTTCCGTTCAAACAAGCATCCCAAAACACTGTGTCTGGTTTCTGATTGCACTAGAAATTTAATATGAACCATCTTTCCTTAGAGTATTTCAGCCTTTCTGCTCTGGACCCAGACACAGCGAGGAGCTGCAAAGGAAGCACAAACAGAGGGAGAACTGGAAAGTCACCATGCCGTGACTTTATCGGAGCATGCTACATGGTGGTTTAGAAGATAGGCACAAGTTTATGACAAATGGCTAATCTGCTTCAGCAGAATTGTTTCACAACTGAGGGCGCCTTCTGTCGCTTTTCCCAGTGTTTGTGTTATGTTTACTGCATGCATTTGCAATATTACAAAAAAGAAGTTATACTGTTCCCACGAGGCAAAACTTCATGATGAGACTAAGGACAATAAAAACAAAGTCTTCCGAGGGAACCAGGTTCCTTTTTTCCATTTGCCACCCCAGAAGAGCTGCTAGATACATACGATGCTGCACAAAATTCCCTAAAGAAAAGTGTGACGGGTATGAGAGCTGACATCACCATCCTAAAATAAGGAAAACTGGAAAACTTTTGTGTAAGTCTCCAGTTATGCAAAGATTTTAGTAACTCTGCGTGCACTGTCCTCTCTTGCTGCTCTGTGTTCAGCACTTATAAAGTTATGCTTTTGGGTTATTTTTAAAGCCAAGTATAAAGTTGTAAAAAAACCCAAACAAACAAACACACCCCCCCAAACCCTTTTCTTCCATTGAAGAGGAAAGAAAAACTCCCCAGAGGACCCCGCCTCGTGCTCCCTGAACGCTGCTAATGGGTTCCATGCTCGGGCAGGTGACTCCACCTGGCACATCTGAGCCCGGCAGGATCAGTCTCCAGTCGTTTTCTACACTGATTCAGACTGACAACTCCCTAACTCTTATGAGGTGAGAGTGAGGAGATTATGAGAAGAAATCATTCATCCCACTGCAGCAATACCGCGAGATTCAAATTATCTCTTTCATGTGCCCGTCAGCAAATGAAAGATTGCATCAGAATGAGCAATAAGAGTATTTTGTCTTCCTCCGCTGACACCCACCTGATTATCTCCGAACACGCTAATGAAACAAGTCTCCCAGGATACTCCTGCATACTGTTCCCATTATACCAATAGCGAAAAAAAGGCAGAAGTGGGTTCAGTGGCTTCCCTACGTCACATCAAAGCCTGGAATCAAACCCAGATCCCGTCCTGTGCTGGAACTACGCTTTCTGAAGGGTGTCAGGAAGCGGTCCCTAAAGTTCCTATAGCTTTGTTGTGACACAATCCACTTTGCTGCACAGTTATCAAAATCCAATAGGTGCTGTGTCAATTAAAAAAATATACAACCCTGAGAATGACAAGAGATGAGATGAATGGCTCTTGAGGGAAAATGCCCTTTTGGAAATACTCCACTAAAGAGAGCACTAAGGACTCAGTTAATCTGCTATTTATTTGGCTTCCAAGCATTATCTAGATGAAACATGCAGTAAATAAAGAAGGAAAAAAAACTCTTTTTGAAAAACACCTTCTTCTCATCTCTGTGACTATTTCAAATTCTTACAATGGCTCTGGGATTTGAGGCACCCCTGAAAAACATTTCGATCTGGCTGTGTCAGCTTTTTATTTATGTCAGCAACATGAAAATTCAAAAATTATTAAGGAAAAAAAAGAAGAGAGGAAGAAAAGATGAGAAAATGGCATCGCTAGGACTGCTGAGAGACTCAGCTTTTAACTTGTCAAGAAAGTCAAAAACTGCCACGAATGTTTACTGAAAAAACAGGGAGCATGCAAAAATTAAAAAAAAAAAAAAATTACTGCGGAATTTCATCTTGTGCTCTGACCTATAAAATTACAGCGGCTGCTCGCAGAGGGACAGCTAGTACTGGGGGGCCCCGCAGGATACGTGCAATTATAGCGAAAGCCGGAGCTCTGTGATGGCCGTGACAACTTACATATGAAAGGTTTGACAGTGCTGTGAATGTGCTTGTGTTGTTTGAGGCCAGATGAAGTGGCAAAGGTTTTGCCGCAGTCCGGGCAGGCGTGGGCCCGCGCGCCGACGTGCTGAGAACGGATGTGCCGCTGGAGGTTGCTGGGGTCGGTAAACACCTGAAAGAGAAAATGCCTTCAGGGAGGGGAAACAGAGCAGCGGGGAGAAGAGCATACAGGTGACAAGTTTGACTATTTTTCCCATTTTTTGTCACCAGTGCTCCTGGCACTAATTGAGCAGGATATTCGCCTCCCTCTGCACAGAGATAACGCAGCGAGTCGGGCTGAGCCACGTCCCGCTCTCTGCAGTGCACGATGCTTGCAGTGTTTGCTCACCAGCTTCTGCCCTCCACCCTGCAGACCCTCCAGCACCCAGGAAAATGCCAAAGGTGCGTGGCACGGGGCAGGGCTGAGCTCTGCATCCCAGCTGAGATGCTGGGGCCAGCTGAGAGTGCTGCTCTCCTTCTGTCACCACGCTCCAGCCGGGCCACCAAACCGCGCTGGCACCATCACCTGTCCCCTCAGGCCCCTTCCCCAGGTCCCAGCACCCTCTCCCAGGGAAATTCCCGTCCTGCACCGTACCTTCACACAGTTTTCACATTCAAACCGTTTTCCGCTGTCGTGAGACATTTGGTGACGAATCAGGTTGGATTTCCAGTTGAAAGCCTTGGGACACTGGTCACACTTGTACTCCCTCTCCTCGGTGTGGATCACCATGTGCTGCTCCAGGCTGGGAACAGAGAAACAGGCTGACCTCGCGCGCAGCCCCGGCCAGCAGCAACAGAGCCCGGCCCCCAGCGCCCACCTGAACCGGGCACGGACTGCCAGGCAGATTCTGTTACACATCTCCTGCCCCGCAGCAGGGGGGTTTGAAACCGAGAGAGAGGTGATTAGAGCTGGCGATAGAGAAACAGGCGGCGTGCCCCGGGGGTCCGGGGGGTTCCAGATGTACCTGCTGCTGCAGAGCGCGGCTGCAAGAGCTTTTGTGGAAAGGAGGAGAGCAGCGCAGCGACCATGAGAGGTGCAGCGACACGCAAATACCATTTCGGTTTTTGGCATTTGTTTCACAGATGGAAGCTCTCCTGCTCTGCCTCAAAACGTTGCTGCGTTTTATGATATTTCTTATTAAATACCTGAGTCCATTTACAAGGGGGAAAAGGAAGGTAAAACCAGACCTAACCCTGCAGGTTCCTGAAGGGAAAAATGAGCACTTTGTGACCAAGACTTCTCCGGCATCCCCACAGGGAAAGACAAGATATTAGCTGTTGCTGCCGAGACTATCACGTTGCCGTTTTCATGGGCACAAAGCCCACGGCTTCCCAGAACACAGCGACTTAACATTGGAAAGAAACATGATAAGGTGCAAACACATTTCACTTCTAAATGTCAGACATCTTTTATTACTTAACTCGGCAATTTCAGCTTCTGCCAACTGGCAGCCTCTCCCAAACCAGGAGGATGATGGCGAACCCAAGTGGCTGCTGGAGCAGGGCCACGGCAGGAGTGGCTTTTCGGAGGAGCACACGGGGTGCTCTCTTTCCCCTCTGTTGAGGGACTGTCCCTGGGCATCGTCACGCTGTGCTCTGTGGGGCCACCGAGCCATGGTGACAGCCAAGGGAAGCCACCAGCGGTGGTGGTAGGTCAGGAACAGCGCCTGGAAAACCATTCTGGTGAAGAGCGAGTGCTGTAAAATGTTCTAAGCAGGCTGGAAACCCTGCACCGCTCAGGCCAGTCCTCAAAAACTAAGGAAGAAAACCTGTGCCCTTTGCTGCCTTCGGTGCAGTTTAATGTGAGTTACAAACCCTGCTCCTCACTGCGAATTCTGATGAAGGACAAACTCAGGTGAAAGCTGCTACTGCCCGAAATCCCCTACGGATCAATATTAAACCGTTCCTATGGAACCTTAAAGCACGGCTATATTTTTTATAGGAACATTAAAACTAAACACTACTGGAAAATCCTGCCAGTCTTCATTAAACGCTACAGGACAACTTCGCAGCAGGTAACCCCTGGGCATTTCCACGGAGCGTGAGGGATTCAGAAACCTAGGAAGGGACTCAGCGGTGACAGGCTGCTCTCACTGCCTTCAGCTGCCCGCAGGGACCCGCATCCCCAGAGGGACTGTGCACCGACAGGCACCCGGCACCGCGCCGGAGCAGGATGGACCTGGCACTGGGGTCCTTGGAAATCCCCAGTGCAAAGGCTAACAGCACGACAAGTGACCTGCGCTGGGATCTGTGTGCTCTGAGGGCATCTGCTGGCACACCGTGTGCAAGGTGGCTTCACCGCAAGCGGGCTTGGTGGGACTGCGGCTCTGCATCTGAATCTGAGCAGCCATCAGCCTGCTGCTCCCTTGAAGAACCTCCTCTTCCTTAAGTCAGATAGTTAATATTCATGAACATGCCCCTTATAAACTGCCAATCCACTAATTTTAAAAAAGCAATATTCATTTTGCTAGAGAAATGGTGTTCTTAACACTACAAATTTTTTTACACGTACGAAGAAATATATACCTTTCATATACATATACAAAAATACGCTCCTGTTAACTGTGATTTATGAGTTTATTTAGAGCAAATATGGACAAACTAATATGCTGTTTAGAGGCAAGTACCTACTGGGATTAGCAAAACATTTATTTATTTAGTCAGCTGCTAAATGCTCAATTTCAGTTCCCCAGTGGCACTCT
The DNA here is from genome assembly GCF_000699245.1 of Pterocles gutturalis. Classification (NCBI taxonomy): domain Eukaryota; kingdom Metazoa; phylum Chordata; class Aves; order Pterocliformes; family Pteroclidae; genus Pterocles; species Pterocles gutturalis. The sequence continues at coordinate 9,490 of NW_010099996.1, read as the reverse complement.
TGATTTGATCAGTATTAACTTCTGAAAAATTATAAGACCATCTAGGTATGCTGACTGGCTATATTCTGTGTTTTAGTGGCTTTCTCGGTACATAAACCGCAGCAGATGGATGGGGGAGGCAGAGATGTGGACATTCTCTCCCAGCTCCACTAAATCCGTCAGTGCGTCGTACACTGAATGGTGATGTTGCTGACTCTATCCTTCTTCTGTCGAAAAAATGACTTCATATTATTTGCTTAAAAAAACCCCAACCAAAATCTTTGGAATCAATGGTCTAAGAGGCAGCACAGGCACTGAGCCCACCAGCCCCTGTCACAACTCCCAGCATTTTTGGAGCATGTAGGTCTGTGGCGACTGAGTTGGAGCACCTCTGCCTGCGTTCAGCTGGAAATACTGAAAAAAAAAATATTTCTGCTTCTCTTAAACCCTACAAAATGGACACGGTGCCATCGCAGCCCCACGGGGAGCCAGGACATATGCCGGTGTCACCAAGAGGAGACAGAACCACCACACAGAGACACCTGGCAGACAGGACCTACTACCACCTTCACAACGCAGCCCAGAGCCAAGGGCTTGGCAACACAGATCAACTCCTAGAATGTTCTTTGCGTTTCACCTGTCTCTACATTTTTAAAATAGATTTTTTTCTTCACTTACTCACCCAGATAAAAGATCAGAAAGCACCAATGTAATTAAGTTCAAAATGACTAATTCTGGTCAACATCATCTTTTTAAATTTCTAACTGAAATGGAACAGGGTTTCAACTGGCTTTACGAGCAACGTTTTTGCTCTACTGATACAGTACGTGACAGAGGATTGCCAGTTCCCACCATCTTCTAACAAATCTCGCTGCTCATGGTGTTCGTTCATCTAAGAAGACAACTGAAATGAGTATGAGAGCTTCAGCCTCCAGTAAACACACAGAACTCTAGTCCTTACGCTGTGGAGAAAACCTTGAAAATACAGTCCAGGAGCGAAAGGCTCAGGATGCAAATGAACACAATCCCAAAATTATTTTAAAAACCCTCAGCTCTTTAAAATTGGCTCCTAATATTTAACCATTTGAGTCTCACATTTCAAACGAATCAGAAATCTCAAAGATCTCTGCTTCAAAGCTGCATTTGAATACTATCACATTATGCCTGAAAGATGGACATTTCCAGTTAAGACTTATCTGGTCAAAGAATCTTCCCTTTTTAAAAACCAGTTTAATTCTTGTTTAGAGTTGCCTTATAACAATAACTGAATAATTATTGCAAATAAAAATTGAGATGGAGAACATCTTCTCTTCTTTTTTCCTTTTCACATTTCCATTACAAAAATGTCTAGTGAACACAAATATTTCCACAAACATTTTATGTATAAAAAAAATTCAAATAGGCTTTTTTTTTTTTTAATTGCTTCTGCAAGATCATATAGGAGCTCCTGACCACATTAAGAGTTCTTGGTATAACAAAACCTCTTTCTACCTACTGATCTCAAATGACCAAGAATTACATATTAAAAAAAGTCTTTGCGCCAACATCGGCAGAAGGGAATACCACCGTTTTCCCTCAGAACCAGACCCCAGGGGAGCAGGTGCTGCACAGCCCTGAAAAAGTCCCAGGGAATCAGAACACAACCATTTACCCTTTACATTGCCAATAATCTGGGGGGCTTCTACCAAGAGGTCATGAAAAGCATCACAGTCTATGAAATCAAGGTGAAACAAAATGCTGTCCAATAGCTCATGACATTGAAGGATCCTAAACACGACTGTCCTTAACCCTACAGAGAAGGAAAAGCACCCGCCCAGATCTGCCCAGCTCCCACCTTGGTCCCACGTTCCCCACCATCAGGCAGAACTGCGCAGAGCAGTGGAGAGGGGCAGAGGCCAGAGGACGGTTTGGCAATGTTCCAGTACCTGTATTTGTTGGGAAACATCCTCTCACAGTCTTTGCACTCATAGACCTGGCCATCTCCGAGACCTTCTTGCTTGATCTCGTCGTTCAGGGTCTCGTAGAGGGAGCCGACAGCGCTGCAGGCGTACTTCTTGTGTCGCCGCAGGTCCAGCTTGGACTGGAAAAGCTCATCGCAGTCCTCGCAGCGAAACGTGTGCTCTTCTGCAACAGACAGAGAAGATGGCTTTGACTTGTGGATCAGGGCATTCAAACAAGTTGAACTATTTTACCCAACACGGGGCTCATAAAGAACACACAAAGAGAAAATTTGCAAGTGACAGGAGAGAGAAACCAAGGCAGGCTGTGCCAGCAGATTGCTTTCACTTTAAGCATTAAGAAAAAAAAACCCCCATAAATCACACACCCAGGAGAGATCTTGTTTTCTTTGTGTCCTGGCCCCTGCTGAGACGCAGAGACCTACAAGTACACGCAGACACACAAAATACCGGGGCTGCTCTGGAGTATAGCATTTGCTTGCAATGAGGTTTTTTGAAAATACCAACGAGCTCTTCCTCAAAAGGGGCTGCCCGGGAAAAAAAGGAGCAAACCATACTTGTAAAGATGGACACTGGGAAAAACAAACTGCCACAGCACAAACCTGGAGAAGCTCCTTTCTAAGAAAATGTCTTTCTGACGTTACCCTCTCAACTCGTCCTGCACAACTGCAGACGCGCAGTGCGCCATCAGAGCCGAGCAGTTCAAACCAGAGTATCATAAGAAAGAAAAGGAAGCCAAGTTCTTTGTGTGCTGGTTTGGTTTTTGTTTTGGGTTTTTTGGTTTTTTTTTTTTAGGAAAAGACCTAATGCACATAATAAATTATTGTAGTCAAGGTCAAACAAATTAAAAAGAGGGCAGCTATTATTAAGTTTACAAGGCAGCATCCTGACCATGGTGCCAAGCCAAACAATCAGCTCAGAGCCGTAAATTTTCCAGGAGAACGACCTCTGCGAGGGAGTCAGGATAGCTCCGGGTTTCTCCACCCAGCAGCCCGTTTGGAACAGCAGCTTTCCAGCTGCCACTTAGTCCTGGGTCCCATGTTCCCCTGTCCTCCTCTACCCTCTTCCTCTGGGCTCTGGGGCTCTGCTTCAAGTCTGCACGGCTACTTCTCTGCCTGGAGTCGCTGTCAAAACCTGCAACCTTTTGTCAAACCCTTGGTTCAAAACACTCCAGGCACTTGTCCATCCTAGGTTCTGCACAGTTACAACCACTTAGGCTGCACTTTAAGGCCTGAAATTGTCTTTTATATAAATCAGGGTTAATTTTGTTAAAAGCGCGACAAAGTACAAACACAGGCGGCATCACACCCAGAGGCTGCTGCTTCCCACCTGCTCTCGGGCAGTGGTCTCCTTTCTCTGTTTCTCTCGACACAGCCCATTTAAACTCGGGCTGTGGTTTTTGACCCATGCCTCTGCACGCCGGGGACTCTGCGACTTGCTGCTGCGGTGACTAAGACAAGATCCCATAAGCTGCTACGGCGAGCTACATAGGCAGGTGAAACCCACCGCGGTCCACACCTACACGGAAAGTATCAACATGCCCACAAACTGGAAAAAGTCAAACACAGCTGAAAGAGAAAATATCACTCAGACACCATCAGCGAAGCCTTGCTGTCTACCCAAGCAGCACGTCTAGTGGTACTATACCCCGCTTGCACAAGGAATGAATAAATACAGAGATGCTGGAGGATTTCCTGAACTGCGGAAGAGAGGGATACGAAGAGAAATCACATCTAGCAGGTCAACATTTTCCTTTGGAGGGGAAAGATAATTTTAACTAAAAAAGGAGACCTAAGGGAAGAAAATACCCATATCCTTCCCATTTCAACTGGTTTTGACAGACTGTATACTTCAGTTTGAGATTTACATGATTAATTGTATCGTATTTCACCCAAACCGTCCTCGAGGAACCAGAAATCCTCTTCGAGTTTGGAAAACTAGCCATGGAGAATAATTTATGATATGGCTAAAGATAGACAACTCACAAGCACCCCCCACCATGGTATACAACCTGAGACACCACTACCTGTTATTACCAACAAGAATAACGTCTTTTTGTTCTTTCTATGAGATTACAGAGTAGGTAGACAGACAGAGAGACAGATGAAATACATTAATAGCCTCAGAAATAACTGCTAGAGAGGAGATCTTGCTTCTAATTCTCCCCGTCCTTCGTCAGCAGAATTACAGACCTCGCACAAATCACACCCAACATCACCTGACCCTCGCTGGTGGGAGCTGGCGTAGCTGCGGTTACACAAGCCGAAGAGCTGCCCCATCAGACTTTTATTCAGAAATGTAAGAAACTAGAGAGAGCTCAGCTGAGGCATGTGCAATTTTTTGCTTTAGCGTTTGCATACTTTCAGAGCTACACAGATTTTACAGATCTAGCCCTTGCACATCACTAAACTGAAAAAACCCTGTCCGTTCTGTCCAGGCTCCCGCTCCAGCAGCACCAACATTCCTCTCCCATCATCAGCCACAACAGCCTCCTCCCAGGTAGAACAGATGGATAAGAACAGAAATGCATGTGCTTCAGAATATTTGGATTTTGAGAAAGAATTTTTAATTGAAAATAATAATTAGATAATTGACAAAAACATGATTAAAAGCCTTGTAGTCACATTACATGTTGCCACTGGTTGCAAATACTATTCTGATGCTCAGGCAGGTTAAACAGAGGAAGAACTGGCTGTCTGGTGGAGCAGCTGGTTGTATCACAGCGATATCCAACACCCGTTCCTCCAGCATCCCCATTTCTGAACTTCAGAAGATTTGAGCTCAGACTTCTCAATAAATACCGCTGCAGGGAAAGGAACTGACCTGTACACCGAGGGCCAGACCCTGCAAAAATAAAACCTGACTAACAAAGAGGGCTCAGGGCTGAACTAAGAAGACCTGGCATCTATTTTGTGTCTTTGTATCAGACACCCAGTTTGGAGACTTCAAGTTCATTAAAGTTTTTTTTTTCTTCCTTTTTTAAGCACCAAAAATAAAAATACTGCCATTCAAAACAAGTTCTCATTAAAGTTTTCTTCTTTCTTTAAGCACCACAAATGAAAATACTGCCCTTCAAAAGAGATTCCTACTTCAGCATCTTACAGGGAGAAGGGGATAAAAAGAAAAGAAAAATCCAAAAAAATTGCTGCCTGCTCTCTGTGTCTTGTTTGTCAAATCTATGGTTATATGTGTCTATCTTAAGTTCCATCAGTAACACTCAGGACAAAG
>NW_010099996.1:732-4294 GCF_000699245.1 Pterocles gutturalis | reverse complement strand
AATGTAACAGAAAAATAAATCAGTGCCTAATAGCTTTCAGAGAAACCAAGGGGAACACAATTATGTGGCATCTACATGCTAATCTACCAGACTTGAATCTCAAAGGAGTTCAAGTGCCCTACTCAAAATTCCTGCAGTGATAAGGGGTCTGCTGTGTTTGGCTGGGGTTTGGATAAAAGATTTTTATGATAATTATCTTTGTGTGGAACAATTTTGCATTTTCTCTCTTGTTAATTCAGAATCGAAATGGGGGTGCCAGGCAGCAGGGAGATAGCATTACTGCAAGGAAAAAGTATTAAGAAGTCAAATATTTAATGTTGGCCTATTATAATTCGAAAGCAATTATGTGGCAAAAGCACTAGACATTACCGGGAAGACACAGATAAATGTTACATAATGATGAAGATGGAAAACAAGGAGCACTTTTTGCTTGTTCAAATAAAAGCCTATTAGAAACAGAAATGCAAAACAGTGGTGAGTTTTCTTTCTGATTTCTCCCTGACAGAAAAAGAAAAATGTGCTACTCCCTCACTGTGAACACAGAAATTATTCCTCTCTGCGTGCTGGTCTCAAGAAAATGATTAACTATTTTTTGGGAGAACGCTGAAAAAATAATCCCAAACCTGACATCTCAGTGAGACAGCAGCTACTGCACTCCCTGTTCATTCCCTTCACCCACGGACCTTCAGCAAAAGAGCTTTCAGCAGCACCTATCCTCAAACTACCCATTTCTTCAGAAAATAATTCAAACTAATTTATGCATACTGTATTGAAGAGCTTCACTGCAAATTTGAATCTGAAAATTGTATTCATATACACGTAAAAGAAAATAAATGTATTGTAGGATGTCCAGGTGAGAAACTCAAATTCCAGCCATTAATTACGGAGAAAAATATTTCCAACTAATAGTTTAAAAAAGACTGGTAGGTGAGAATATATTTATAGAAATTAGTCATCAAATAATAATGTGAAACTGCAACAGGCTCTACATCCAATGAATGAACAGAAAAAGACATAAGTAATATGTCCTAACAATTTCTTCACTTGAGAAAATTCATGTACCTTTTATGTTGTTCTCTAACTTTCACTGTCACCCAATGTCAGGGAAACTCAGAAGCCTGGAAATTAGAGCAGGACCTTGCAAGTCCAGACCGATTTTCATTTCATTTCAGGACCACAGTGGGGTTGGGTTTCTGCAACGCTCTGTTCTGATCGGGGTTTGTACTCATCTCAGGACTTGCAAACAGCCATTTTACAGTATGAATCTGTACAATTTTTGACTGCTCCAGATGTGTCTGTGCTGCTGCCTTGTTTTTATAATAATTTTGGGAATGCTGTAGCACATCTTTCCTAGTTTTCCTAAGAGATTGCTTCCACTGCACAGCGGACGGGCTCTCTCCCTTGCAGTGAGAGGTGTGATACCAAATGCGACTCAGTCTCAAATGAATGCTAAGAAAAGCACTCTAACAAAGGCAAAAAAAAAAAAAAAAAAAATCCTGGCAGCACTCTCGGATTGCCAGAATATTTCAGGCCATGTGTCCTGCTAACCTGCTCTCCTGCCGCTGACAAGAGCCAGCAGCAGCTACTCCTGAGCAGCATGCCAGTACCCTGTGAAGAGCAGGTGAGCAGCAGCCTGTCCCCGGGGAACGACGGCTCCGAACCGCAGCAGCCTCCACACTGACCCAGCTCGGTCTGCGCTTCCTTCCCAAACCCCCAAATTCGATCTGTGATCTTACTCTTCAGTACCAAATGTTATTGATTCTTTGCGAAACTAAAATTGCACTCAACGATTTCAACGAGAAATTTGCACTCAACGAGTCTAACAGAATGACAAGCAGAAAACTCCACGCTGCTTCTTATTAAAGAGGTGAGTACTTTATAGCCATCTCTGTGCACCATGAAAAAGGAAGGAGGACTCAAAGTCTTCTCTTTTCTTCCTCTTTTTCTCATCCCTCTCTACATGTCCTCTGGAATTTCATATAACACCATTCTGATATAAGGAGAGAATTCAAACACCTCAGCGTATTCTTCCTTGCCCTAGCTCACCTGGAAAGCATCGTGGTCTTTTAGACAGTCTGTGTGACAACTGAACTTCAGTAATTAATAATTACAAAGACAAGAACGAGGCTCAGACTTTCAGGTTGCTCCACACACAACACGCTTCTCCCTCTGCGAGTCTGTTTGAGCCACACACCTTGTCCTGCAGTGCCAACTCGCTAGAAGGCAGGAGAGACACTGCAGTCATAAAAACATTGACCCTTCTTTCAAAAATAATCATTCTTTTGGCCTTCACGGCATCATTTCTGGGTTTCAGAGGTGTATATATTGCAGCAATAATAATTCTAGCACTGCCAGAACTCTAGCAAGGCTGAACTCTGCCTGGATACCCCCTTTTCCTTGTAGCCTAAAGCTCTAAAGACCAGTGGTGTGCAAGACTTGGAATGGTTTGTCCCATTTTAGTTACACCCAAAGAAACTCTGGGAATTAAAAAGGCACCTCCAAACACATTGAAATCCACAACGTTCCTCAAAGAGAAGCAGCAAATTAATCTGTTGCATGCCTTGAGGTTAATAAAAACTTGCTTGCTATCACGGACTAAGACAGCTACTCTCCCTGGAGAAAGAGTGAAAATAAGCACAAAATATTAACAGTTACAGAAGGGGCAGGTACCAGACAGGCTTTTGTCCCAGTTCAGCACTAACTGAGGTTCTCAGCATTCCTAGGTTTGCTGGTGAGAGGTGCAAAAAGGTCCTGTCTAGCAAAACGAGGCCTTACCTTCCATGCTGGGCGCCATGTTCCCAAGTGAATAACCACCTTCCTTCAAATACACCAAGAGCTCTTCTCCTGGCTCAATTTCTTTAATAACTTTATAATAGATCTGGGAATCAGAAACAAAAATTGAGAGACATGTTAAATATGCAAAGACTTGCACTTTACATTTTAACCAATAACTCAAATTATTCCAGCTAATAGGGGAGGCTGTCACTTGATCTGTGTGATAATTGCTACTGAGAGCTCTTTTTTTCTGCCTTTATTTTACTCTACGTGTGTCAGCGTTTCATGCGGCTTGGACAACAAAGTAGTATTTATAACAGCCTCTCCCGTTCAATTACACAGAATCTTCCCATTGTTTTCCCTACCTCCTATAAGCTCAGTGTGTTTGTTATAGCGAAGGGAAGATTGAACTGATGGAATTGACGCATTTGAGCCTCTGCTTCTCTAAGCCGAAACTGGCCTGGTGATTAAAGCTGAATTAGCATATCTTCACAGAATTATTCTGTAGATCACTCTCACCTACAGCCTGCAGACCTGACCCCTAAAGACAGGATCTGAACCGTTCCAGGTGAGTTTATCCCCATCCAGAGTTCCTGCCTACCCACCGGACCCGGAGTCGTGAGAGCAGCGCCTCGCCATACCAGCCTACGTTCAACACACACCACACGCTCCTCATCTCTACTGTTCTACCTCAAACCACACAGAAACCGTGGCACCACGTCCAGCAACAACCGGGTTACGTGTGAGTGGACCCCGCCGGCCTCATCCCTCTGACAAAATGGCAGCT
>NW_010099996.1:0-709 GCF_000699245.1 Pterocles gutturalis | reverse complement strand
GCTGACAGAGGCTTATTCATACGAGCGGGCAGAGAGCTCGCTGGTTCCCCGGGGTGAGCGGTAACTCTCCCTTCGCATTCGCACGCTGTTGGCGGGCCCTGCCCTGCGGGGTGGCCGGGGCGGGCACAGAGCGAGCTCAGGAACCTCAGCGGGGAGAGCGTCCCACCAGAACCTGAGCGAGCAAAACCGCGAAAAACAGCAGCAGAGGGAAATCCACAGCAGGGCAGGAGTTCGTGTGACTGACGAAGAGGATCAGAACTACGAGAAATCCAAGAGGCTCGGTGTCTTCCATGTGTTTTCCAAATTTCTGGAGTATGCTGGACCCTGTCCTCTTCTAACAATAATACCGTGAGAATACAATAGATAGTAGTCGTTAATTAGCACTGCTTTTAATGGCAATGCACAAAATTATTTTTCAGGATATCAACTACAATTTACCCAGAATGTTTCCCTAAATTACCTGCCACTCACTCTCTGCCAATTTCATGGGGAACAAAGGCACCAAACTCCTAAATCCCTGCGCGGCTGCGTTAACAGCGACACTACCATGGGTTCCCCTCCTTCCTTCACAGGGACGCGCGTGAGGCCTCGGCAGGAGCAGCAGGTGCCCGGGCTGGTCCCCGTGTCCCCAAACTCCCACACGGGGACACGCATCGCTCCCTTCGGCGGGTGAAGCAGAATCCAGTCACCGCTCAGAACTTTTCCTCCA
>NW_010099995.1:6084-7971 GCF_000699245.1 Pterocles gutturalis | reverse complement strand
CCCCCACCGAAAGAAAAAAAAAAAAAAAAAAAAAAAAAAAAAAGGGGGGGGGGGGAGGGGGATGCGCAGGGGAGGAGAAGAGCTCTGAAGTCGGCGGAGGGGCTGGGACACTGGAAGGGCAAGGCTTTGGTCAGGCCATCCACTGGTTTAGCTCCGGGCTGTGGATCTGCTTGACCCCACGCAGGGACAGATACACATGGCCAGGGGACAAGCAGCAACGGTCCAGAGTGGTTTTCAGGCTCCGCCGGCCTGGCAGGTTACCAGAGTGGGGCGATGGGAAAGGGATCCTGGCTGTCTCTGCAAGATGCTGAAGCTCAGAGCAGCGTTTGCAGAGCCTGTTTCTTGCTGCAATCATATCTGTGCAAGAGCTGCTGACCCTCCTCACACCTCTGCTCCCTCGTTTTTAACGTCTTTGCTCTCCCTTTGGCTGCACATGTTTCAGTGCCCCATCAGCAAAGAAAACATCCTGACAAGTGATCAATAAGTAATTGCAAAGGCAGCTGTGGGTGCCTGGGGTGTAAAACCCTGAGCTAGCAAGAGATAAATGAGGACTGTAAGGGTGCAACGCATCGCGGAGCGCGGGCTTGGAGCCAGCCACACTCCGCTGTTCATCGACGGCGGGGTCGCCCCCCCCCCTGCCGCAGCTGCTGCTGGTCGGTGGTTCAACACTTCCCATGGCAGGCAAGCCAGGAGGAGGCTGGGGTTTTTTTTTTTGCTTGTGAGACAAAGACCAGGAGAGCTGTGTTTGCTGGGGGAATATCTTCCAAGGGTTGGCCTTCGGACTCCAGCACCGGAGATGTTCCGGGCTGGGTCAGCAGGAGGATGGTGTGTGCTGGGAGCAAAGACATGCACCAGCTAGGTGAATGGGGCTTCTCCTTTTTCTTTCTTTATTTTGGCAAATCTCCTTGGGACTCCTGTCTCTGCAGACATGGGCGGGGTCACCAGGATGTTTTAGGTGCTCGCCCAAAGGCACCCAGCTCAGCAGGTGCTTGCCTGATTACCGAGCACTGAGCATAATGTGAGGGTCTTTGTAGGTGTTTTTTCTTCCCTGTCTGTAGCTGTGAGAGGAGGATGGAAAAACCCTGGGCTCTTCTTAGGGCTACGGAAACATTTGCACCGGACAGATCTGTCCAAGAGTGTCTTCTGGGAAAGCCGCCAGGGTCACGATGACATTGCAAAGGCATCCCCTGTGCTCTGCCTCAATGTGCCCGTGGCCAGCAAGGTGCCGTGGGACACGCTGTCCCCCAGGCAACGCCTGCAAAAGGCCCTTTGGGGAAAGCAAGGCATCGGCAGCTGCCAAAGCCTGGCCCTCGTCCTGCTCCCGGGGAGAAAACTGCCTTCTCCTCCCAGCTGGCAGCCGCTCTTTCTCCGTGCACCGCAGGGAACGTTGGTCTTCCCTGGGAATGGTCTCGAGTGGTACCCGAACACCTTCTGTGCTCACCTGCCCTAGGCAGCAGCAGATTTTGGGCTGGAGGAGGGGGGACAGCCCCAGCGGTTCCACACGGCCGCAGTGCTGCCCGGGCGGCTCTGCCGAATCAGCCGGAGTGCAGCTGTGTGGTGCCCGTGCTAAACCCCGCATTCCGGTCAGGGGCAGGACACCACCTCATCTGGCACAACAGTGGCCGGTACAAAGTCACCCCGCTGCCAGAGAGTGTCTCCTCCAGATCAGGAGCAGATGGCATTGCTGTCCAGGCTTGCCTCCTGCCTGGTCTGCTGACCAATGTCTTCCTGATCCCCCAGACCCAGGCACGAGCCCCCAGGATGGTCCCTGTGCCATGGCCAGCGCCCGTGTCCCCGTGGAGCCACTGCTCCTGGCATCCCAATGCACAAACCACACTTGGGGCACCCACGATGGGCCTGGCAGGGGTGGCTGGCTTGGCACCAGCA
>NW_010099995.1:5445-6068 GCF_000699245.1 Pterocles gutturalis | reverse complement strand
GCCTGCGGCCACCCTGTCCTCTCCAGCCATCAGTCTCTGCCCAAAGGTGCCACATGGCCCTGCAGCACCCCAGCTTTGGGATGTGACCCCCCTCTCATAGCCACGAGTCTGAGCCACTGTGTCCCCACCATGTCCTTGCCACTGCTTGAAGGCGGAAACCCAGATCAAAGCCCCAAACGCTGCACGGCCACAGCAAGCAGGGACCAGCGAGCAGGTCCTGAGCCTGGTTTTTTTTCTGCCCGCCACTGGGCAGCTCAGACTAAGCTGAGACTGTACTGACTGCACCACTTCTGTCCCCACACCACACCCTTACACAGCCTCACAACCAGTGCACCATACCTAGGGAAGCACCCGGGCTGCTCCGGCGCGCTGCATCATCCCCTGGAAACCTTTGGGATAACAGGGAGCTGACTTCAGAGGACATAAACCCAGCAGCTTCACTGACCTCAGGGAAACCTGCCCATTTACCTCCCTTTAGGACCAGCCCTGATATTTTTATACTGCTGCCTAAAATAAGCACCCTCAGAAGCCTCTGGCGAGAGCCTGACCGCAGCCCAGTGAAGGTGTCTCTGTGCTAACCCACCGGCAGGAACCGCTGCGCGGGGGCATGAGGGTGCCCGGAG
>NW_010099995.1:4857-5414 GCF_000699245.1 Pterocles gutturalis | reverse complement strand
GGGCGGCATCGGCAGAGCTGTCCCTGCCCTGTCCCCCATGGGGACACGGGTGTAGCAGGGTGGTGGGAATGGGCTGGATTTCAAGGTGCTGGGAGAGATGAAAGCCCTGGTCCATCGACCTCCTTCCTGACTCTCTCCCACAAGCCGCGTCTCTCTCTTCCCCCCTCCCAGTTATTATTAAGTTTCGTTCACATAATAACAAATTTAGTGCCGCAGGAATTTCCAGAAAGACAGAAGTGGAGAAAAAAGGGAGCCAAAGAAAGCATAAGTGATGGCAAATACGGAGAGAAGATTCCTCTTCCCAGCCTGGCTTTCTCTGTGCTGCTTTTACATATATAATTCTTTTTTCCCCCTTTCTCGCTTGTTTGATTTTTACATTATTTATAGCTTGTCTTCAGGGCCTGTATTTGCTGTTATTGTTTCATTCAACAATAAAATAGATGAGATAAAAACAAACTGCACTGAGCCAGGGCTGAGCCCGCCTGTCCTGCAGCCAGCCGTGCCCGCAGAGCTGGGTGGTACAGGTGCCAGCGGAGATCCGGGACGTGGCCTGGACA
>NW_010099995.1:3323-4792 GCF_000699245.1 Pterocles gutturalis | reverse complement strand
GTCCTGGCACTGCGCCCAAGCCTCAGACCCCCCCACCCCAGCAAGAAGGAAAAGGTGGGAGACACTAGTTGAGAGGAGAAAAAGAAGCACTGGAAACTCCAGGATTTTTTGTGGGAATTTAATGAAATCCAATGCACTCATTTCACTGGCGAGGGCACCCCAAGTGCTGCGCCCCAGAAAACTTCAGCCCCAGGCGCTTTGGGAACACATCCCGGGAGGTGACACCACCCCGCAGCACCATCCCGCAGCGAGGGGCAGGGGAAAGGCTCGGTGCAGGGCGCCTGCACTGTCCCGCACCTGGAAGCAGCTGGAGCAGGGGCGAAAAGCACAATGGGCTCAATGCCTACACCAAGGGGTGTCAGCACGCCGGCAGCCTCTGCCGTGCTGCAGGGAGCCACACCATTCTCCGGCTTTTTCTGTCTCCCAGCGGGTGAGTGTGCTGATCCCACAGGCACAGAGAAGAAGGAGGAACCCACTGCGGGGATGAGGCGGTTCCCCCGCTGCCCTCAACGGAGGGCTGCTTTGGGGTGGTTTTGTTGTGTTTTGCTTGAGCCGAAAGAGATGCTTTCCGCCCCTTCCTCCTCCCCAGTGATGCTGATAATAACACAGAGCCTGCGCTCTGGGCTGTATGTGAGAACAAAAGTAATCACGGGGAAATACAGTGCATAGAAATTAAATTGGAAACGCAAGGCCAGGGCTTCCATTTCGGTTCGGCTCCTGTATCGTTTCCCGTTGAAAAGGACAAACGGGCTGAGCACAAATCAGTTTAATGGCAGCACCTAATGGCAGCGCAATTCCATGTTTCCCACAGCACATCGTAGCTCAAGCCCAAAGCGGCAGCACGACACGCGACACACCAGCTCCGTGGGACGGCCGCAGCACGGCACAGCTCTGGCTGAGCGCTGGGGGCCACCAGGGCCCCCGCAGGCCTGGCCGCCCTCGGCAGCAGTGCTGAAATAACCCGGCTCACCAGGGCACAGGAGGAGCCGGGGTCTGGGCTCTGGGATGGGGAACAGCCGGGTTCGGGTAGGGGAGGGAGAGGTTTGTCCACGTGCCTGTGGGGAGGGAAGAGCCTCCCAGAGCGCTCAGACTTTGCTCCCCACCCCCAGGTTGCCCCCGAGGTCTAAATCAGTTGTTTCCCATCTCGCACTCGACATCTCAAATCCAAACAAAGAGCTGAAAGAATAGATCACGTCAAAATATTTCTGCTTCTCCCTCCTACGAGAATTCCCCATCAGAGACCAATCCAATTAAGGTGCTGGTTATGAAATTAACCATAATTACAAGAGTGGTATTTAATGTTTTGCATTCTGATGAAGAAACAGAATGGAATGAGAAAAAAAAAATTATGGGTCCTACGAAGATAACTAAGAGCAATGTGGGGTGGCGGGGGGGAAAGGGGAGCGAGGGCTGTGCCAGGGGCTGGGCTGCACCACGAGTGCCCAGCCCGGGGACCTCACGGCAGCACC
>NW_010099995.1:2063-3312 GCF_000699245.1 Pterocles gutturalis | reverse complement strand
GTCTCTCGGGGAGCAGTGGCCAGCCTGTCCCCTAACGCAGGGCATTCCCCAGCCTGATGGTTGCCAGCAGGTATTTTGCCATTTGAGCATCCCTCGGACGGTGCTGGCTCACAGGAACTGTGTCCCAGGAGGCACATCCCAGCGCTGCACCTCCTCACCCTGTCCCCACTCCCTGCGGGGACCCTTCGGCTCACCCACAGGACTGTCCCTAGCTCAGGACACCAACCGCAGCCCTGAGACATGAGACCTTCTGTGGGCACAGTCTTTGGCCTCTGCCAGGACACCTGGGTCCTCCTCTGGAGGAGTCACGTCCGTGTGTGGACACGTCCACTGCAGGATGCCGTGGGCTGACCGGCTTATAGACACACATGAAAAAAATCACAGCAGGAAACATGCAGGACGGTTAAACAGAAGCCATTTCTGTGCCTACCCGGGAGAACGAGCACAGCCAAGCCGAGCTCCCCAGCCGCTGCGACAGGGATGCTGCCCTGCCGCCCAGCCTGGTCCCATGCTCGGGAGATGCTGTTTGGATGCAGTACGGGGACGCAGAGGGCAAGGGATGGTCCCCCTTCCCGAGGGTGCCCGCGTGACCTGCTGCTCGCAGGGCTGGAGGAGCCTCGTGCTCCTGGCCCGCGCTGAAGTGGAGACGAGGCTCTCGCTGCCATTTATCAGCATTTATCCAATTGCCCGGGTCAAGCCAACGATTAGCGCTGCCCGCTCGGACACAGCCACCTCTTGTGCACCCTGTCTGTCTCCTGGCGGGCCGTGCCGAGGCAGGGCAGAGGCCACGCTGTGCTGGTGAGAGCGTTCCCAGAGCTGGGGAATTGACTGGGCGGGTGGGGGAACCACTTCTGCCATTTCTCCCCTTCCTCAAGCCAGTCCCATCCTTGGTTTGCTCTCCCTCGCTGAATCACACCTGCCCCGACACTGCCGGCCACCCCAACTGGCCTTTAGTGCCACACGTCCCCAGCCAGGGTCACAGGGAGCTGGGACATGTGGCAGAGGCACAGAAACCTCTCTCCATGCAGCCATTCCCCTCTGCAAGCTCTGGTTTTACTCCCCCAGATGCAGAGACAGAAGGGGGGAAAAAACTGACTTGGAAGAAAATTGGGGCCATGGCCTTCAGTTGATTTCTCCCTTTATTTTTCTTGGGTTTTTTGATTTGTGTTAAGCATTTGTAGCCCTCTTCTCTCTCATCCCAGCCCTCCCACTACCTGACGAGCTCTTCTGGCTCTCTTCCCACCACAAG
>NW_010099995.1:0-2050 GCF_000699245.1 Pterocles gutturalis | reverse complement strand
GATAACCCTCTCCCTTCACTCCCGGGGTTAGCAGGGAAGGGAGGAGAGCGGCTGGCTCGGTGCACCAGGTCTGTTCTGGAGCCGAGCATACACCCCGCCCTGCTGAGCTGTGCCCTCCTCTCACCAGCTCCGAGCCACGGCCACGGCGGCTGGTGTGGAGCACAAAGGGTGAGCATGGGGACACAGGGCTCACGTTAGAGTCAATCTGAGCCAACGGTGCTGCCGACGGCCACCCCAGCACCAGCAAACCCCCTGAAGGCCAAAAGCCAAGGGGGGGCCTAAGGGCTGGCAGGAGCTGGATGAGGTGACACAGGAAAGTGTCCCTCCAGCAGGTTCCACACTGAAGCCAACAAGAGTTGGCAGAGGCACGTTTTCTACTAGGATGTTCACAGAGACGTGCCCATTTGCAAACCCCTGCCTCAGGGGACGGGTCCAGACCCCAGCCCCAACACAGGGGTCATCCCAGTGCTGTCCCAGCAGCCCCCACCCACCTGGCCCCGTCACTGCCCAGTGACAGCCACACACACCAGGCAACACCTGATGGGGTGTGTCAGCCCTCACGGAGCCACAATCGGTTCAGTTGTGCTTTATAATTCAGCAACTGTAATTACACTGTAATTATGGCGTTATTGTAAAGTGATCTATCAACCACTGAAATCAAACCTCCAGTTACAGGATTTTATCCTTGTTACATACATCAAGCGGTATAAACTTCAGCATCATTACAGGGACTGTATTAAGCAGGAACCTAAAGGAACAATAAGTCATTCAGTCATGCTGTTAACCTTCCAGTCATACGAAACAGTGGTAATTAGAGGTATCACGCAGTAATTACGTTATAGGTGTAGAGCAACTGCAGCATGGTACGGTATTACAGAAGTATAACCATTCGTTTTGTAATTAATCCCTCCACAAAAAGCCCTGGAAAACCTGCCTCTTCGCCAAGTGCTGTAAGCCCAGCTCCACTCTCTCCTCCAGCCGCCTCCTGCACGTCCTGGGAGAGCCTCTGTGAAAGCTGGGGCTGCCCGAGCACCCGGCACAGGCATGGCTCCTGCTTGTGGCCCTGCCAGCTATGAGCTGCTGGCCGGGGGCTGACAGCTGAGAGAGAAGCCCCCTCCTGCTGCCTGGGAACCTGCGAAGTCCCCACCAGGGACACTGCTGCCTCCAGGCAGTGTCTGTGCAGCGCTGGGGAGATGGGGAGGTGTTAACCCAGGGACACATTTCTCCCTAGCCTTGCTCACCAGCCTTGCGACCACCTCTCCTCACTGGCATTAAGCCCCCGAGCTGCCGTGCTCCAGGAAGGAGCCTTTGAGGTGGGGCTGGGTTGGGCAGTGCCGGCAGCCCTGGGAAGGTCCCTGCAGCCCCGGTGCTGCTTGGCCTGGCCGCTGCTCCAGCACCGCCTCTGGCAGGCGTGAAGGTCAGGTCAGGGCTGCTGCAGGCAGCAGAGTGGGGAAGAGAGGGTTAAGGCTGGTGGAAGGGCTGGGATGGGGAAGGGATATGGATGGGGAAGGGATGGGGAAGGGATGGGGAAGGGATACCATTTCAGAGCCAGGCTGGTGGTGCAGAGGAAGGGGACACGGAGGGAGAAGGGAGCAGGAGCAGATCTGCGGAGCGGGGCTGCTCCTGGGGACGCCTGAACTGCTCTGCCCCACACTCACCCCCTGGGGCAACACTGGGGAGCAGCGTGGGCGGGGGGGGGTTGGGCGGGGGGGGGTGAGCACAGGGCTGTCGCACGGGTCCTCTGCCAGCAGGAAGAGTCGCCTGCTGGAAAGGGCGATTGCTGGGGAAGGGTGGTAGCTGGGCTGGCGACAGGCAGAGAGGCCAGCACACGCCAGCAGCGAGGAGACCCGGTCCCACCGGTGCCCTCGCTCACCCGCTGTCCCTCCCTCCAGGGGCAAATCACTTTCACGGCACCAACACTCCCATTCCCTCGGAGGCGGCACCTCCAGCACCTGGAGCGAACGGTGCCTCTGCCCTTCGCGGGGGGGGGCGGCTATTTATATACATCAGAGGCGCAAGGTGAAGAATCCGATAACCTACACACGGTATC
>NW_010099994.1:17388-67052 GCF_000699245.1 Pterocles gutturalis | reverse complement strand
TTTTTTTTCACATGGTCTTTGGTTGTTGTTCTGTAGTAAATATGCTCAACAGCCCTCAGCTTTGCTCTTCTGTGTGAAAAACTAGGATCTTATCCTTTTCTGTTGTTTATTAAGAAGAAGAGAGAAAAAAAGTGTGAGAAAAATCACAGCCTCTGGCTCAGTTGCTGAGCTAATGTAGAATGGCACAGTGTTGTTAAAATCAACGAGACCAGGGCCAGGTTGGTCTACCCAGGCTATCCAGCGATACTAACATATCATAAAGAATATAACACCTGGAGTAATCATTTAGCTAAAATTTTCCAATGGCCTCCCAAATTTTAGTCTGATTAACTTGCAAATTACGGTGCTGGATGATGGGCATCACAAATAGCAGTCCTGGAACTTTATTCAATGTAAGGGCGTATTATCTTTCCCTGGGTGAAATTCTGGCAAATTTTTTGTTATCTTTATTGGCTCCAGCAGGACTTCAAACCATGTTTTTTAGATATGTGAGATTTCTTTAGAAAAAAAATATATTGATACCCCATTCTTGGTGCCTTTTGTTCTTCACAATAATATTTTCAGAGTCACTCTTCCAATTAAAGCAAGGAGCAACCAATAATAGAGCTTTGATTTGGTAACTGAGAGCAACTGGACATGGGGTGATGTACACACATAATCTCACAAAAGGCTACTCTAAGTGTAGCACAACATTACGCAAGGGCAGGAAATTCATATGGGGTCTGTGTGGCATCAACAGCTTGTCTGTTCACTCTTTATTCCAGGATCAGGGCCCCACCAAATCCTGGGTATGATAAATTCCTCTGAGTAGATAAAATGAGAGCCACCACAATGGAAACATTTTGATCAACAACACGAAAAGCAACTGCCTGTGCAGAACCCCATGAACACCTCAGACCACAGCATGGAAATGGCAACTCCCTGCTGCACAGAAGACAAATTACAAGCACTTTTTTTTTTTTTTTTCTGGGAAATATGTCCCTGATGCTGTGCAATTTTTCCGACACTTGTATTTGGATTTTTGTTCTTTTAGATTTCATTATCATAGGGAAAGTACCCCAGATTTTAAAAGATCCATTTTAAAGACCAGTTCTGCTCTGTTTCCTTTCTTGATGATGACTGGGTTTTTTAAATTATTGCATGGATAGAAATGTAGATCAGTTTGGAAGTCCTGAAATTGTTACCTTTTACTGTAAGGCTGCACAGCATCAGTATTGCAGTTCATGCCTGAGAAAGGACTCTGTATTGGTCAAGGTGAAGAGACTTCAGGGCAACCTCATCTGTATATAATCAGGTGGAGACTGTATGAGAACCAGTGAGTAAAGCAAGTGTTGCAAGTCTATTGTTCCTAATGGCAGTAGCAGGGAATGGTGTTTATTAACCAGACTCAGAAGTGGTGGAAAGGTGAAATTGCTGTACAATCTAAGATTCCTGTTTTTTTTTGTTTTGTTTTGTTTTGTTTTGTTTTTTTTAAAGACTTTGAAGCCAACAATCATGAAATCCTTCTTAAAGTGGTATTTTGGGAAAAGCACAATTTTCAGATCAGTCAAGCCATCCTGTCCCCATCAAGGCAACTCTGTTCTGCTCCTATTTTTGCAGAAATTGCTACATCACTTCACAATGAAATACACACTAAGAACAGAAATATAATTCTATCGAAAAACTGAAAGCCAAAAAGTTAGATTTCAACCCTGTTAAAATATATTACACCAAATATTCTTGGAAAATACCCTTTTTTTGAACTTTAAAACAAATAAAAAAAGGATGATTCCATGTCCTGGTTTTGGCTGGGACAGAGTCAACTTTCCTCACAGTATCTAGAAAGGCTATAACTAAGAACAGAAATATAATTCTATCGAAAAACTGAAAGCCAAAAAGTTAGATTTCAACCCTGTTAAAATATATTACACCAAATATTCTTGGAAAATACCCTTTTTTTGAACTTTAAAACAAATAAAAAAAGGATGATTCCATGTCCTGGTTTTGGCTGGGACAGAGTCAACTTTCCTCACAGTAGCTAGAAAGGCTATATTTTGGATTTGTGCCGAGGAAAAGGCTGATAACATACTGATGTTTATAGTTGCTGCCAAGACAGTCAAGGACTCTTCAGCTTTTCTTCTGTGCCAGTGTCTGCAGGTGCAGGAGAAGCTGGGAGGGGGCATAGGTGCAATTGCTAACCTAGGATTTGACTTTAGGTTTAGGACTGAGACCCAAATTGGCCAGTGGTCTATTCCATATCATGCTTATCGTGCCCAGTATATAGATGAGGCTCTGTTCAGAAGTATGCTCTCTTGCTCAATGTGGTCTTGCTCTCTCACTCAGGTCTCGGATTTGGACACTTGGGCTCTTGTCTCCTTTCCAGGATTGCAGTTTCAGGACTCTCCCGGCTCCAGGATCATTAGTGAGGAATGGGCTGAGCCTTGGTCATTCAGTGGAGAGCAGTTCTACTGTGTATTACTCATTTGCACATTTTTATGTTATTATTATTATTTTCATTATTATTGTCATTATTAGTTTCAATTTTATTACAGTTTAGTTATTAAATTTTTCTTATCTCAACCCACATGTCTCTTTCCCCTTTACCCCTTTAATTCTCTCCCCCATCCCTGGGAGGAAGGAGGGTGAGAAAGCAGTTGTTGTGGTGTTTTTCTGCTAGACGGGGTCAAAACCATAACATTCAAAAAACGAACATTTTCTTAACAGAAGAGTTGTAACACTGGGATATTTTTCTTCTGCTTTGAGTTGCTGAAGTTTGACTGTCTTCTGCATTAAAATTAAGAGGGTTGTGAAAACTTTTGTAGACTCCTTCTTGCCTTTCTGCCTGTTTACAGAGAATTCACTGTCAGTTGGGTCTATATTCGCATTGCACGTTGCTATGTCTCTGATGAGGTTTGTTTTAATGAAAGAAAAGATATAATAACTCATAGATGGATACAGTTCTTCAGTAACATCACTTGTAATGATGAATGTCATCATTTGCCTAAGTGTCTGTGTACTATTCCTCCTCTCTCGCTGCTAAGAATCTTTTGATCTAAGGAACATCCACAATAATTTAAAGATACAGTTTCAGATGGCATAAAAAGTTAAATTCCTTTTGAAACTAAAATTAAAAGCATTTACCAAGCAATCATGACTCAATTCCAGTTAACAATTATATGAGATAATAAAACATAATGCTCCAAAACTCCAACACTGGGAAGTAGAAGAGGATATTTTTGCTTTTGCATTTTACATAATAATCTATCTTCATTGCAGATGGATTTTTAAAACCTCTTCTCCACTTAAAATATTACATACTGCTTACAGGGTAGCACAGGGGTGGCCAATCCTGTGTGTTTTTATATAGCTGTAAATCACAGAACACATGGTGAATCAATGGGAGAGATGATTGAAGAGCAATTCACAGACAGGACATGGCAATAGCTCATCATGGATTCTATTTTGGGAACTACTGGGGCTATGTGTTTAGTCCCTCAGTGATATCAGCTTCATTAGTCCCTTCTGGTACTTGCTATTAGCAGGGGACCCTGATTATGCCCACAGTCCCTGTGCCAGCATGGAGCATTACTACTCTTCCTGCATTGTGATTGAGCCCTGGCATGGAAACCTCACTTGAACAGTTCAAGAGGTACATATGGCTCAAGAGCCACATGTTACTCACTTCTTGTCTAAGCCCATTAAACAAAACATTGGTTTGACTGTCTCAATATTCTCCCCTTAAAGTGTATCTGCAGATTGCTTTTTAGCACATCTTTGGTGGAAATTGTTCCTCTCAGCAAGATCAACAGTTGTTCAGAACAAATACCATATGAGAGGACTCAATTACTTTTATCTTTAATATGCAACAGATCATGAGATTTTTTGGATAACATAGGTTCTAACAGCTATTGGTATAAGTGAGCCCAGTACCTAGTGGCATTAGCAAGGAGGTGACGAACAGATCTGAAAACTTTTCACTGATTTTTTAATAGGAGTTTAAAATAGAAAGCTTCCCTAATCTATCTAATTCATCAAGGTTACTTTGGAAATCCTGTTATTGGTAGTGGAGGCTCAAATGCTCAGACAGAAAAGCTTTATCCTTCTCTTGAAGCCATTTGGTCACAAAACAATTGTGTTATCAGTTCATTGGCCAGTAGACAATGCATATGCAAATGTGTGCTCTTAAATTGTGCTAACAGAAATAACATTTTTCTAAAAACTAATTTACAAAATCACTTATTCTGAGTACGGTTTTTCTGAGACAAATCACGTTGCTGTGGAGATCCAAGGATGCTTGACTGGCTCTGCTCCACTGTTGGCTGCTAAACCAAACCTGTGTACTCCATGACTGAATTACTCTAGCATCTTTGGTTTCCAGAGAGACAGAATTAATTGCTGCTTGTCTACAAAATTCTCAGATGAATAGCAAAGCATGGAAGCTCAAGCTGCAGCAAACAGTCACTCACCCCTTTTCTTTTGCATGACAGTCACCAGCAGAGTTGAACAGTGATAATCTCTTTTGCTAACACCACTATGACTATTGCATCAAGAATGCTGATATTAATGATGTACTCAAGAGCTTCTGATCTTCCAGTGAGTGTGTACACATAACACAATAGATACAACCCTCTTGGCTATCCGGGTTAGGAAACAGAAGGCACAATGTCACCAGCATGGGCCAGACTGAAATGTTATGCATAAAATCCTTTGACATCTCTGTTTCCAACTGCGCTGTTATTGATAACACATTGCTGTTCAAAGGGATTGTTCAAATGTTTAGGGTTGAAGATGCAGGATATATTTTTGGTTGGTGTAAGCTGATGGGGTACCCATCAATAGATCTATACTATTATGAGTTTGTTGATGGCATGCCTCTGTGATTGCCAGACCTAAACTTCTGTCTGAACTGCTCTGGTCTTAGAATTGTAGGAGCAACACTTTTAGCTTAGCAATTTAACTAGAAAGCTAATTAAAAAGCACATGGCTTTCACTGATGGCTTGAACATGTCACGCTGAATGCACCTGTCCAGAGATGTTGACAAGTTTTAGGCTTGTTCTCTGTCTGGATGGGAAACCACCTTGGCAAAAGCTGAGGACACCTCAGTAAATATTTCCTTACAAAGTTCAGAAATTCATTTTGGCACCCTCGGTGAGCTGACAGATGATAGGAAGGAAGTTCTTGATAGACACAATGAAGTTCTTGATAGACACCACTCAAATCTCAGTGTTGGGTCTTCTGCTTTGTTGTATTCAAAGGAAATAAAGATTTGTGTTTGAACAGTTTGGGGTAGAACTGTTCAGTGGTCTATTTCTAAAAAAATAACTAGAAGGTAAAGCAAAAGGTAAAACACTGGTAAGCAAGCAAGGAATTAGCTGCTGCAAGCTGCCAGAATTAAGTCACAGCAGTAAAGTCTATCAGGGAGCAGGAGTGTGTCTTTTAATCTCAGAAGCAAACATACTCCTAATTGTGTACTCAATGTAGTACAGCATTGGATCTGCTAGTAGCAGACGTGCCAAGATCTGTGTCTTGCCTCGAGTGAAGTACGCTGTTTCCTAAATGAACGTGCACACTCACATATGCGTACTCAAAGCTAAAAATACTGTCCAGTGCAGCCAGTGAACCTGAAGAATAACCATGAAACTGCATAGAAGGTGGTCAAAGATAAATGTGGAGACTGTTCTGAGCAAAGGGAAGGATAGACAGAGGGTATGAGAATGTCTGGTGTGGATAAACGTTAGTGTCTGGTAGACACCTGAGAACAAGCTGGACAGCAGATTATTGAGTGAAATGACTGAAAACTTGCTGAAAGAAATCTCAACCAAGTGTGGAGAACCTGCTAAATGCTGAAGAAGCTGCTGGAAAATGGCTCTGTCACCTTTCAGCTCTTTAGCTTTTTCTGCTCAGTGGTATTGCCATCTACTCCTCCTTTCGTACTTCGGAATAAAAAGGGACAACTTCCTTGTTTCTTTTCACCAGGTATTACAAGAGTCCATAAGGGCCAGAAACATTAATCACAAGAAATTGTTGCAAAAAACCCCTTAATATAAACCTAAACAGAAATGTGATCAAGTGCATATGATATACTCTTCCTGGCCAGGCTTCAGGGCAAGACTTCTCTGTTGATATTTTCTTCCTTTGAACGCCTAGTTGTTTAAGTTGTATTACTTAAAAATGTCTGTCATGGAATAAGCTTTCTCTTTAAATGGCTACTATTTTTAATTAGATGCTGAAATCCTGCCTGAGGATCAACAAATATTTTTTGAATGTCCGTGTTTTTCTTAGGGTGCTTAAGTAAGACCTCAGCACCATAATTTTTGACAGGTCTTTTTGAAAATCCCAGTGTGGAAAGTGTTATCTCAGCCAAATTAATTCCTAGAGTAATTGAGTTTGATTCATTATGGATTTAGCCCTTCTGAGATATTTTTTTGGCATATTCTTTGCCTTAGAGACATTACTGTAGAATTAAGTGTGTGGAGACTTTTGATCACCTACAAATTAAATTTTATCATTGCTGGTGGTACTATCGTTTTCCAAGCATTTGATGATCTGTGTAATAGTGTCACTGTGCTTTAAAGATGTGGGAATTTCATATATGTGCCTTTTAAGGTGTTGGGTCCTTTTCACTTTAATCTCTGGAGCAACAATTTTCCAGCCCTGAACAAGGCATCCATCCTGCCTTTAACTACTGATGGTTTTGCAATGTTAGATGTTAGAATTTTTTTAAATGAGACCTTATTTGCTTTTCTGTCTCCTCTTCATGGGGCCAGGGGCAAGGAGACAAGGTGAAAACCAGCTCTGCTGAGGGATGGGTAGGTAAGCTCCTCCCCTACTGAACTCAACAGGAAGGTTTTTACTGATGTGAATAGGGCTCTCTCTGATGCACACAGCTCTCCTGTTACATTCAGAAGGTATCCCAGCAAGTCAGTACAAGCTTTAGGCAGAAATGCATCACAGAGAAAAAATGCAGTTCTAAAATATTTTTTTTTTATTCTTTTAAAATTACATTGCCTGTAGAAGGCATTGGGCAGGACATAGAGTCTGTTCTGTCTCTGTCAACAGCTGCTGAGATTCTTGCTGAAAACACTCACACAACAGAAAAGCAAGAAAGCCCTAATAAAAGCTCTTTAATTTCCCTTCTCTTTCACTTTTCCTTGGAGCACCTTTGTGTTCTTTTGGTAGAAGCAAACTGTAACTAAATATTGGAAAGATTTTAAAAAATGGGAAACCTCTTAGACTCATAGAAAAAGAGATATAAAATCTGTGAGACACCACTTCTACCACCTAACTTAACCTTCTGCACAGGACAGGACATGGAATTTGGCCTTGTCAGCCCTGCAAAGATACCAACAACCTGTGCTGGACTAAGGTATATCTTCCAGAAAGACAGCTTCTCTTTATCCAGAGACATCAGAAGATGTAGAATCCATGACTTTGTTTGACAGCTTATTTAATTTGCTAGGTTACTCATATTGTTAGAAAGATGTGCCTCATTGTTAATAACATCAGGTCCACCCATTGCTTTGGAAATAGGTACTGCTTATCTACTTTGCTTTGTGACTGCCTTCCCTCCCAGTCTAAAGCTTTAATTTGAAAATATCTGTACAGTGGATTATCCATTCAGGTCAGGACTTGTGGAGATCCTGTGGGGTGCTGGTTTCTATTAATTAGTGTGGGAGTCAGAAACCAGAGAAAACTGCAGGATCTGCCTGTCCAGATGCTGGAGCAGAGTCTCCGCTTCCTCATATTGATGCTGACCTTCTCCACTCCTAGAGACTCTGTCATTACCAAGTCACAAAAAGCTGATGCTTCCTCCCTCATAGGCTGAAATCTCATTAAAATGGTTCTTTTGGCAGATTTGCATCCCACTGAAACAGCTATGTTGTGTAACTGCCTGCTGCCTTGTGCTGGGGGAAAGGAGGCAAAAATGAGGTTGTGGTTGGGCCAGAAGCCATGGAGGTTTGAATGACAACATCTACCTGAATCCTAGAACCAGTATTTAAGAGCCCTGATAGGGAAAATACATCTTGCAAAGCAAAGGGGAAAAGATATTTTATAGGTTGTTGTGCATGGCCTAAGACCCCAAAGGGAATAATTGACTTCTACAAATCAGAGAAGAAATATATTTTTTCAGACTACAGTTTAGAAGCAAAAGAGGGAAGAGGAAATAACTTTTTCCACAGCTGAAAACAAAAACATTTTTCAGGTGTCTCTTTGCAGTATAGGGGAAAACAATTCTTAAAGAAACAGGAAGCAAAGCAGATATATTTGGAAAGTGCTGGTAGAAATGGAGTGGGAAAAGGCTTCATCCTGAACTGATCTATGAGGACTCACTTGACCACCACAGAGGTGATGGGGTGCTAGGCAGCATTAGGTCAGGGCAAATCAAAGAGAACTCTTATCTGCTGTGATCTGGCACAACTCACCATAGCACAGGACCTGCCCTGTACCTACTCTGCCTGAGACAAGTTCAGACACAAAATGGAGAGGAAGATTGCTCAGCCTCATTCACTGTGCTTCTGTTTGTAGTGAGAACATATAAGATAGTAGAGGATGGTCCACTAAGTGTGTGGTGTTGAGGAGGATGCTCTCTTCCCAAAGGGAAGACAGAAGGTGATTATGAACCTTAGTGGTTCTGCAGCATCTCAGGTTTACCCCCTGAGCTCTGTGTTGTGCTGTCAGAATTACTCCCAGCCTGGTTTTTAGTATGCATGTGAACTACTCCCCTGTTAAAACCTGAACTATCGAACAATGTTTTGGGATGGAAGGGGAGTGACTGGCTTTTACTCACTGTTGCTGCCCTCGAAAAGGTAAGAGGTGTGGTTAGCATCTCCTGGTGGTCACTCTTCTTTCATACCGTCATTAGGTGCTCTTCAGCCAGGCTCTTTGGCAATGCTTCCTCACAGGTTCAGGTTCAAATGTACTCACAGTGATTTGTCTCTCTACTGGTAGGAGACAGCTTTTGCTTCCATCCACGGTTAGCTGAAACTCTTCATTTTTCCTGCTGCCACTAGCTGCTTTGTTGTTGCTATTGGCACATGACATGGAAACTGCAGTTACGGTCTGGGAAGATACTCCTTGCTAGTGTTGGTGGTAAAGCACTAACTAGCAATGGAAGCAATTGCTGTCACATTATGGTTTACACTCTTTGTATCTGACTGTCTCTCCTCGTGCCACCTTGGTCTATGAGCATGGGGGTGACTTCTTCGTTCTGGCTAGCCCTTTAGATAATGCTGAGACTTAATCATCAGCTGCTTTCCTGCCACAGCAGCTGCTGCACTGTGATCTTAATAAAACGGCTCCATAGTGATATATGTATGTTCAAGACATAATCAGAGTTCCCACCATGTGTATTGTCACTACCAGAGGGATTTCTTCACTGGGATACCCTTGTGATGGCTGGGATCATGCTCACCATTTGTGGCACCTGCCAGTGGTAATTCAGCAGCTCCTGCTGATGAGACAAAAGTCAGGTCCAAGGTAGTTAACAACAAGGCCATTGCAGCAGCAACGGAGTGGGCATGGCAGAAAAGTCAGGCCTACAAAGCTATTTACAGAAGAAAGAAACCAGAATATTCAGTGGCTGAGCAGGACTTGGACAGTGCAGTGCTTGGAGTTAAGCAACAATCAGATACTAAAACTTAGAGTAACCTACACTTACTTTATTTGCATTTACCACTAAAACAATATTTACTATTGTTATAGCTCTTTATTAGACCCTTTCCATCTTCTGCAAGGTTTTTCAAATTTGAGCAGTACCCCAGTTGTTGTTAATAGTTATCATTTTATAACCATTAGTGGGTTATCAAACCATATGGTAGTCTAACAGGGAAGAAAAGGCACGTGAGCTGTAGTGAAGAAGCACAGAACTGGGTGGGGACGTTGATGTGGGAAGGCAGAAGGTGGGGTGAATTCTTCATCAGTGGCACATTGTGAGTAAGGCAGTACTTGGACCATGCAGATACTGAGCACTTGCATAGATCCCTTCTTTACAGACTTCAGATGAGCGGTGTCTCCCCTAACTACTGTTCACTGCCATCTTCACTTCAGAGGTCTTGAAATGTTGTCCTCCACTTCCTACTGTGTCTCCTGTTGCAGTTGGGAACATGTTTTTGAGTCAGTGTTGTGCATGCAATGTAGGAGATGGCTGGGACTCCTTACATGGTCTGGACTGAGGTGCTCCTCCTGCTGCTGCTGCTGCTTGTGAAAGGGAAGAACATCAGCCACCCCTTCAGACTGGGCTTCTCATTATCATTCTTGAAAAAGTGCCCCAAATACAATAAAGTATCCTCTCTCCTCCCTCCTCCTAAATGCCTGTACTCACTAGGTTTAATGAGACTTAATATTTCTTCCACTACTCCTTGTGGAACAGAAAAGAAGAAAGCAGCATAATGCTATCTAAGCATGATGTGAGCAGAACAAATTTATTTACATCTGTTCATTAATTAGACTCCTGTAATGCAGACAGTTTCTCCTCCAGTTTTTGAACAGGAGTAGTGTGGGTTTTCATTCAGCTAACAATTATTTTATGACTTGCAGAATGGCATAGAGTAAAGTCTCAGGTGACAAACGTGTCTGCCTGCCTTCTTTGGTGGCTTGAGTTTCTGGACACAGAGAAACAGAGAGAGTGCAGTGGAGAAGTAAATTTGATTTTTTGGGGGTTTTGGCTATGAGCAAGGAGCTGGGAGCTCACGCTCTCTGTCTTTGTGTGTCTGCATCATTCTTTCTGGCACCTATTAGATAGTGAAATCAAAGCAAAATTTCAGCAATCCAGAGAAAATAGAATGAATAGAAAGAAGACCAACAGAAGAGCTGTTAACACTTCTTTACATATTTGAAGGCTGACAATGGCCTTGGTCTGACTTCTTATGTATTACAGATGGTTACATTTCAGCCAAGTATTTCTCCATTGAATTTATGAGCTACCAGTGTAAAGCACCTTCCAAAGCATATTCTCCACAAAGGATACAAGAGGTGTAAATCTAGTACCCTTCATAGTCTGTTCCAGTGGTTAATCACACTCACTGTTCCTTATTTCTCATTTGAATTTGAATCTCGTCTGGCTTTAACTCCCATCCACTGATTCCTGTTATGACTTTCTCTGCTAGATTGGTTTAATTTTACTTCCTACACCCTGTTCCTTTCAGATTTATTGGCCAAGTTCTTCTAAAAATAAAATAGAAACATCAACAGTCTGCAGAGGGAGAGAGGGGAAGGAAGGAAAGAAGGAAAGAAGGAAAGCAAGCAAGCAAGCAAGCAAGCACTCTCTCCATGTTTTTCTGATGTACAATTCATTAAACTGTTCTGATAGTATTCAGGGTAGTCAAACCTAAAGAGTTAGTGTCATGAATAAAGATTAACAATGCCAGAGAAAGACTGATAAGAGCATGTCACATCTATCACTTGCTTTATGTCCTCAGAGTGCCCATTTTAGGGTAGCTCAGGATGGTCAGCTTCTAGGCACTCATAAAGTTAAAGTATAAAAAAAAAATGGCAATAACTATAAAGATCTCTGAGATCAGTTCATTATATCCTTGCATTCACAAATATTTTTCAAAGCCTCATACTTTCTTCTAAAAGCCAAGTGTTTTTCAAAATCTGACTTTATGCAGGGCAGATTAAGAACTCACAAAGTTTTCAGCACAACTTTTCTACACTAATCCCAAATCATGTTCACCGCCCTGTTTCCCCCTTAACTGATATGTTTCCTAATATGATGCACTTTCGTTGTGTACCCAGGACTCAGGATACCCCATGGAACAGAGAGGTTCTGTCCCGTCTTGTCTCTGACTCTTTCTGAATTTAACGATCTTCTCTTGATCTCTGACCTGAGGGTAGCAGTGGAAGGGCACACCTGGAGAAGAACTCTCCAGTACCTCAGACTATAAAATTTTAGTTGTTCAGGTACTGGAAGAGAATGTGAGACAGTCTGTGTATTTTGCTACTGTCATGTACCTAAGCAACCATATGCACTTGAAACAAGAGTCCAATGACAATGGCTCTGTTATCTTTGAAAGCCTTTAATGAGCTCCATATGTCTAGCAATCTGCAGCACAAATTCAAGGCACAAATTAAAATGTGGCCTTTTTTCTCAAGGACTCATTGGCTTATTACTATGGACCATGTTCTGAACGTTGTTAGGACACCGGGAGGTGGATGTCTCTGGATAGTGTGACTGGGTTCTGATCTGAATGCTGTAGCAAGCCAAGGTTTGCAGAGATAAGTAACAGCTTTTGTTAAAACAACTGTTGGAGAAAGTACACAAGGTGTCAGGAGAACAAACTCTGCTGCCAAAAACTTGACTATTTTTTCCCATGCCTTTATTAGTTGGCTTAATAAGGCCTCTATTTGCAAAACTTTCTACTCTTATTCCTTGAGGTCATTATGGCTTCAGCAATAAGGGTCTCCATGAAAAGAACTTAGAAGGTCACATAAAGTCACTCTTATAACGCGCAATAAGGGTCTCCATGAAAAGAACTTAGGAGGTCACATAAAGTCACTCTTATAATGTTGTAAACACCTAGTCTTGCATAAAAATAGACCTGTAGTGTCATTACTAGAGATAGGTTTAGACCAATGACTGTTTTCTCTGTGCATTTTTGCAAGACTCTGCATTTGGAACCGATTTTTTTTTTTTTTCCTGAGCTCATCTACAGTCACAACAACTGTTTTCTCTGTGCATTTTTGCAAGACTTTGCATTTGGAACCGATTTTTTTTTTTCTGAGCTCATCTACAATCACAACCAGGTGGAATTCTATTTTGCATATCTTATGGCAGTGTCATGAATAGCAGCAAGCTGTGCGTGATTGCTAGCTGAGAGTAGGTTATTTCTGCACTGTACCAATCTACCTAGAATTTGATACAGCAGTTACTGGCGAGGTCTTCCCTACTCGCAGCAAAGGTTCATTGTTGCTCCAGCCACCTTCAATCACAGCATCTCAACTTCAGGCTTTGGGAATATTAAAGGATTTTCACAAGAGAACACTTTGATGAATTCAGCGACGCATTAAAGACAGGCTGATGCCTTGCTCAGAAAATGATCTGTAGCTCTGCAGCTGAGAAGTGATGAAAAGGAACAATCAAGCTCTCTTTGTGATGTTGTGTCCTTGCAACACTGCTGCATTTAAGGTTCCTCATCCTCATGGCTTAGCCAAAGGCACAAACAATGCAGAGTCAGCCAAGGATGTCCATCAGTCTGGAAGAATCTTTGGTTCCTTCAGGCACAAAAAAAGGACACAGATATTCAAGAAACTGGCTTTCTTGCAGTGCTAGTAGCAGCAGATTTTTTCCAATCTTTTTCACAGAAGAGAAACTGGTGAAATCTGTCTATTTTGCTTGGGCATTTAGCTTCAGCCAAAGGCTAAGTGACCTTTGCTGCTTCTTGTCGATAGGGTGAAATAACCCCAATTTGCTTTATAGAAGAAATTGCCTTGAAATTATCTAATGAAGGTATTATTATCGTTATTATGAAGTGAATGGGGAAAGTGTTTGGATAATTGGCAGAAAAGAAAATGAGAACAGCGAACAGTTACGACTCTGAGGCCCCTTGGCAACAGATACCTTCTTAAGTGTATCTGAAACAGGCAGCTCCCTTGATCAGTACAGACCTTTCTGCTGGAGAGGCAGCTTCCTCTATGAGTGTAATTGTGAATTTGAATGCACAGGAACCAAGAAAGAGAAATAACAAGGTTCTTGATTTCCACCCCTCCCACTTACTAAATATGCATTTATTGCTAATTAACTTAGAGGTATAGACCACATTGCCTGACACAAACTTGTCTCTGGATATTTGTTAGGCTGAATAACAAAGAAACAACTTTTCCCATTTGCATTAACATGTCCTTCTTTTGTTCTGTTGTTTTTTGTGGGGTTTTTTGTGTTTTGTTTTTGTTTTTGTTTTTGTTTTTTGTTTTTTTACAAAACAGTTGATCTTACTGATAGAAAAATATGTCCAGATTCCTCTAAGGAGGGAATATCTTTCTCCCACTCCACTGAAACACAAGAGCAAACAATGAAGCAAATATTTTAGGGTAAATGCTTAAAGCAGCCTCTGACCCTGTCTCTCCACCTGCCCCTTCACTTTCAGGAGTGGTGTGGTTGGCGAGAGCCTTTCACTGGTGCTCTGCCCAGGGAGGGTGATGTGTGTCATGAGATCAGATGTGTGGTGTGAGATCAGCTATTGCCCTGGGATGCTGAGGTTGGGTTTCTGCTGCCATTTGTGTTGCTGTTCTCCATCAAGGGAGGCTACAGATGTGATGCTGTGGATGCACATGCAGTGGGTTTTTGCTTGCTTATTTTCTTTTTTTTTTTCTTTTAAAATTTTATTTTGACTTTTAAACACAGGGGTCAAATGCCATAGTATATTCCACCTGGTCTCCGGCTGTTGCGCCAAGAGGTTGTAGAGCTCCTCTAGGTGCTACATCATGTCACCCAGCCTGGTGCAGGTTTCTCTAGCACCATACCAAGGGGTCTAAGGGAACCAGAGGAATCTAGACAACTGAATTTCTGTCCCTGACCCTTGTTCTGGCATCATGTGGTTATTTGCCCAAAATGCTCCTGTTAGTTCTCTCACAGACAGTTTTCAGGGACTAAAGTTTTCAATAGAAAATAAAAGAGAAAGTAACCTGATTTCAATATTTCTTCTTCTAATAAAATACATGCTTTTATTCTTGGTAGGGTTATTGTTTATAAGTTGGGAATGGGGAGGGACCTAACATATAAAACAACTAAACATTGCTTTCCTGCTTGTCCTTTTGTGTTCTTGTGATTTTTTGATATTCAGAGAGCCTTTGTTGTCCAAAGTTACATGTTGTGCTCCCAGATGAAGCATCAAAATGAAGGACAGTCAATTCTGACTGTTGTAATGAGAGAGGAAGTATGATCAACTGTGTAGGGACTGAGGCACTGCATGGTAGCTGCTGAAATGACTGCTAGGGAAGGCAATTTTCTACTTCATATCCCTTGTCTCTATTCCCACTCATTTATATAGATTGTAAGTTCTTCACGTGTTCCTGTGAATCTACACAATGCCTTGTACAACATCGCTTCAGTCTCAGCTGGAGCCTGTAGAGCCCCTTGTCAGAACATATAATAAATACTTACAAACAAACGATAATAAATTCTAATAGCAGTTAGTGCCGCATGAGGATATCACAGAGGCACTGATTGTTCTTTCATTACACTGAGAAACAGAAACATTCAGGCAATCAACACAGTGAGTTCAAGGCTTGGCCATCAACACTAATAATGTCACTTGTCACCAAACTGAAGCAGAAACCTGCCAGAGGAGGAAAGGACAAATAGGTACAACCCACCTCTAAAGCGGCCCAACACGACACAGCGTGGATCATTTTTCCATATGAAAAAACTTAGAGAAAAAACTTTTTATTTTTTTTTTCCTGGGAATAAACCACTGTTAAAATAAACCACAAATGCCACAACCCTCATGTCTCTCATTTGCCTCCTGCAGTCTGATCACACGAACAAAGTATGAGAACATGAAGCAGCTCTCCAGCCAAGCTGAAAGAGGAGGAGCTGACAAGCCAGGGAAATGTTCTCCTGCAACCTTGAACTTGTATTCACTTCCCTCTGAAAACAAGATGTCTCAAGGCAGACAGGGGTGGAGGTGAAGTACTTCACAACATCAATACAGTGTTATAAATAGCTTAGAACTGTGGTAGCCTGAAGGTTTTGTGGGCTCCATGGAATTTAAAATCAACCTACCACAGAGCATTTCCTTTTTACACTGAAAAAAAAAAAAAAATCCAAGTTCAGCTTGTTGCAATTATAAATCGTTGGAAAAAGAGGGCTAAACAAAGGAATAACTCCTGTTCAGTGATTCAGTGCTTCAGCTGATGGAAAGCTGAGCCAATAATCTGAGTGATACTCTAGAGAACTAGGGTAGGGCTGAGGAGCTACACTCAATTCCTGGCACATCCGTATAATTCTGGACAAATCAGTAAGTCTGATTTGTTCCTCGGTATGTCCTTTCTGAAACGGACACACTCCTTCCCTACTTTACAGCATAGCTGTGGGAATAAAAATCTTTCAAAATGATTTGCACAGGCAGGAAGGCTTCTAATGATCTATGCCACTTTGGCATCCTATCAGTTGTCTGATGGAGAAAAAGGAGATATGACCCCAAAACTTAGTCTCTCCATCCTTTACATGCTCTATAGTGTTCAGCACATGATAATGTGCCTGGAGAACTGGGGTAACTGTGGAAATCTTGTGAAGAGACTATGTGCAAAGGTGAATAAACTTCCTATCAGAGGGTGAGTCTCTTGGCATTTTCTTCTTCAACTTTTCTTGGAACCATCCTGAGAGAAAAAGCATTCAAATAAAAAAAAAATTGGCAACCCTGCCCACAGCAGCGGGGTTGAAACTAGATGATCTTTAAGGTCCTTTTCAACCCAGGCCATTCAATGTTTCTATGAAATAAACACATAATTCCTAAATGGAAAGAAATGGAGAGAGAGAGACAGATTTTTCGAGAGCTCTGAAAACATAGACTCAATTGAGAGCCATACAAAGGCAGGGAGAGAGCAAACAGTATGAAAAGCATTCCTATCTCTGGTGGCATGAGGGGCAGATGGGCTCCATCAGCCCTGCTGCAGATGGGCTCCATCAGCCCTGCTGCTTGGTTTCAATGCTGTTGGTGTACACAGGGTCATGAAACAACAAAGCCATACCCCCAACAAGGTTAGTAACTGAAGTCCAAGGGAAGAATGAAAAGAAATGGGGTATGATAGAAAATATAATGAAAAAATAGTCAAGTTAAGTAAAAAAATTTCTGTGCTCCACCCTGCAGTGGAGTTTAGTATCATTTTTGTCCCAAGGAAGAGCAATGAGGGTTAGAAGGCTTGTTGGAGAAGACTGAAAAAAGACAGAGTAAAGGTTTTGGAGACAAGTTGAGTGTGGGAATGACATTCTAAATCCTAGAGGCAGCAGTGGAAAACAGAAATGAGATGGTAAAAAAAACTCCAGGTCATTAATCATGTGATTTAGCCAAATCTCTGTTTGAAGAACAAGAGAGAAACTTTGAAGGTGACAGGATCTTATTTTAAGTTAAGGTGAATAGTACTTTGCAGGTACTTACTTTTTTATCAAAACAACTTTTAAACAGCAAAATTAGATAAACTGCATCTTACCATATGGGGCAGACAGCAAGGCATCCTACTCAAATCTCCTAAGCCCCAAATCCAGCCATGAAGTTATAATGTCCTTTTACATATTCATAAATTCCTCTCACTTTTATCATCATGATGTGAAATTATGTATCCAAGTGACCTGTCTGATGATGTAACACAAGTTCTCCCTAAACACAGGTAACAACAGGCATTTTATAATTGAATTGTAGTGAACAAACTTTTTTGCTGCCTCCCAAGGCTTTCTAGATTCTGGGAATGGGGACTCAGAGTAATTTCTGTAGCTGGTCACTTTTTTGTCATCCTCAGAGTAATTAGAACTAATCTGAAAGTGAAACTTGGATTTTAGGAAATTCATGGACATAGAATCATAGAATCATAGAATGGTTTGGGTTGGAAGGGACCTTAAAGATCATCAAGTTCCAACCCCCTGCCATGGGCAGGGACACCTCCCACTAGCCCAGGTTGCTCAAAGCCTCATCCAGCCTGGCCTTGAACCCCTCCAGGGATGGGGCATCCACAGCTTCTCTGGGCAACCTGGGCCACTGCCTCACCACCCTCACGGAGAAAAATTTCTTCCTAATGTCTAGTCTAAATCTACCCTCTTTCAGCTTATAACTGTTACGTCTTGTCCTCTCACTACACTCCCTGATCAAGAGTTCCCCCCATCTCTCCAGTAGACCCCTTTCAGCACTGGAAGCTGCTCTAAGGTCTCACTGGAGCCTTCTCTTCTCCAGGCTGAACAACCCCAACTCTCTCAGCCTGTCCTCATAGGGGAGGTGCTCCAGCCCTCTGATTAATTTTGTGTCTCTCCTCTGGACTCTCTCCAACAGGTCCAGGTCTTTTTTATGTTGGGGGCCCCACAGCTGAACAGAGTACTCCAGGTGGGGTCTCACTAGAGCAGAGTAGAGGGGGACATAGGGGAAAGAAAGAAGAAGGTATAAATAAAAGCCAACTCAGTGCCTTTTGTCTACATTTATCTCCTATAATAAAGACCTCTGAAAAATATGGGTTGTTGTCTGTCTGCCATTCTTATGATAGTGCTGTGCAGAAGGCATGTGGTGTCAAAATTGAGACAGGTGTCTAACACAGGCCTGCTGCAGATGAAGAGTGGTTAATAAGCAGGGTGCTAACATGTGTCATTCAGATTCATGTAATCAGACCAGACACTTTATTGAATCCAGGATGGAGCTAAAGGCTTCACTTCTCTAGGCATCAAAAAAGAAAAAAAAGAAAAAAGAAAAGTGTAAATGAGAATATATGCACAAAATCAAAATACATGCTACCTCCTGTTGACATGAAAAGGACTAATTAATTATCTAAGTTGTCACATCCCCAGATATTCTGCATTCTGTCTCACAAGCACATTCTCACTCTATCACAGGTTGCTTTTTTTTTTTTTTTAAGGATATAAAGAAAAATTTAAATTAAACACCTATAATATTATGTCTGATAGTAGTGGTCACAACATTTTAAACACAATGAAATAAAGGATGTAAGAAAGATTCAGGAAAAAAAGAACAGCAGAACAAACATATAGAAGGAAAGGTCAGGGAGATGCATAAAATCTTACAGTAACAGGGGAAATATATAGGCAGCACATATATGTACACACACACACACACAGACACTCACAGATCTCTTGTTGGGTTAATAGTGGTTTACAGATGCATCTAATATTTCTGATGAAGACTTACTCACTACCAGCTCTCATTGTCTGAAATTCTAAACTCTTTTTTCTAGAATAAACAGAGCATCAGACAGTTGTCCTGTCTGGATATTCATGTTTAACCATAGGCTGAAAATCAGCCACTTCTGAAAAAAAATAAATAACCTTTTCAATTTAATTTAGGTCTGGAATTTTGTTCTTATTTAGCAGTGTTTTCCTTGTCTCATCAGGCTTCTCCATTTGTGTCCTTTAGCTTGTTCTTATCTCACATTGATCTCT
The DNA here is from genome assembly GCF_000699245.1 of Pterocles gutturalis. NCBI lineage: Eukaryota > Metazoa > Chordata > Aves > Pterocliformes > Pteroclidae > Pterocles > Pterocles gutturalis. The sequence continues at coordinate 47,979 of NW_010099994.1, read as the reverse complement.
TGGTCACTGCTATACGTTGCTGAACTCATGAACAACATCAGCACTGACATACAGTAGAGTCCAACAACTTATATTTCCCACAGAATAATGTGCAAGGATTTACTCCTTTAAGATCAAATGAAACCAAGATAGAAAGCAACTCGGGATTTGCTTTGTAAAATCCCAAACCTGCTTCTTCGGCCTTTAGTTTACACTCACTTTGGGACAGAAAATATTTTGTTTCTGTCACTGGAAAACAGCATTTGGATAACACATATACTAAAAATAATATTTTGGTAGAGGTTTTTCAATGGAGAAACATAAATTTCAGTGCTGAATCCCAGGAGATCCAATGGAAATTTTCAAACTGCAGTTAAAAATATAAATAAATACACCTCCCCTGATTTTAGAGTAAACCAGTTCCTTTTTTGAAGAAAAAAAAAGAACCCTATTGAAAACTGAGATTTAGTCACGTTAAAAAAAAGAACGAAACCCAAACTATTCACATTAACCAAAAATTCCCCCAAACCCTACTTTTTATTTTTAATTTGGCTCTGAAGTTTCATAAATCTTAAAAAGACAACTGTGACCATTTATTCTGACAACCAGCAAAACACTGAGCCATTAATTTCTGCATCAAGCCCAATAACCTGAAGATAAACCAAACTATGTTTCATGGGGAAATATTTATGGGTTTTTTAAGGTTTCCAGGGCCAGGTGGTCTACAACAACATGTGATTTGACAGTTATTTATCTGAATCATTAAAAATTAGCACTTTTAGTTCTACTTTAAATTTCCTCTTCTCCATCTTCCAGCCCCTGGTTCTTGTTATGCCTCTGAGATTAAACCTCTCAGATAGACTTGGAAGTTGTCTTCTTTTGTAAACCTTCTCCCTCTTTTATACATGACTATGTCTGAAAATATCCTCTCTACCACCAAAAATGGGTAGAATATGACATAGCTTGAAGGTAAAAACAGATGTCTTGGAGACACTTTTTCTTAGTATCCCCAGTTGAAAGCAATAATATGATTTTTGAAATTAAAAAGAAAAAAAGAGAAAACAAAGGTAGAAAGTTAGCCAAGTTTAAAAGAAATTGGAACAAAACTTCAAAGCATATCTGAAAAAGTAAAAAATCCTCAAACACATTCACACGCACTCACTCCTGCTTGCCACACAGGCTGTTCCTGTCTGGCTGGGTGTCGTCCCTCTGTGGCCTCCCAGGGGATGCTCAGCCCAGACTGGGAAGGATGGTGATGCCATGGTGCAACTTCAGGCAGCACCAAACCAGATGCAAACTGCTGCTTCTCTTGCTCCAAGATCACTCTTTACTATCAAAAAATTTCATCCTATGTTAATGTGCCTTTTCATGTTGACTCTTCTGTTTCAAAAATAACTTTGAAATTACCCACTGACTGTTTAGTCCAATTCACACTTATTTATTCAGTAGGATGGTTTTAGCAAGTACCATCCAGACACTGTTGTGTGTTTTATCTGTGCACACTGTGTGCTTTCACATTTTCATCTTAACAGGGGTTGTTGCCCAGGCCATTTGCCAAAGATGTTTGGTTGCAGAGGGTGAGCAGACACCTGCATGTGGCCAAGTGTCATCTGCAGCCTGGCTAAGCATGGGTGGTCTATGGGCCTTTAGCCATCTTAAAATACAGTTACAGTAGACATGAGACTGTCTGTATAGAGAATACCGATATATAGTCAAAAAATATTAGTGGAGTATCATTAGGACAGGATTTGGTGAGAGATCAGCATTACTGGAAGCTGATTCGTCTAAGTTCTCTTAGAGATTTATTTTAGGAAGGGAAATGTTTTGTCCTGTTGACACAGAAAGAAACCTGTAATGACTTGCTTTGATTTCCACCAAAAACACTTAAATGTCTGAATTACAGAAGGGTACTAGGAGCCTGTGAGAAAAGGTGTTTAGAACTGTCTCTTGTTTGCTTGGTTTTTTATCATCTGTTTTGTTAGCATTCTTTTTTTAGGAATTCTCATGTTTTGTAGAACTTTTGAAAGAAATACACTCAAAAGCAGGCAAACGAGAGGAATCAGTAGGTTTGGTCATGAAGTAGGAATGTCCTGAGATAGGAAATTTATCAAGGAAAAAAAGAGAGGTGCAATATAGTAGATCAGTATTAATCCTAGGGTTGCTGAACTGAAAAAGAGAGTCAAGTTTTTGCTGGGAATAGCAGGCACTGTCTCAGATGTGAGTTTCACCATGGGTCAGAACTAGGAACAGGTGTCATAACGCTTCCCCATCACCAGCTGTGGATTTGCCCAGTATGCTGACTTTTGCTTATTTTTCAAGGAAATTTTTAATCTCTGATGAAATGGTGGCTCTTCAAGTGCCTGTAATACCTAAGCATCCATATTGCTTTCCATCAGGTATTTTGCATATGATCAATGCTTAGAAGTAGTATGAAATACGTTTTGTATACCACATGCAGTTTGCTTTGGAACATCCAACAGAAAAAATAACCTCTTGAGCACACACACACAGAGACACGCATACGTAGAAAAACAAAGAAAGAGTTGCTATAAGGCAGGAGACCCATACTTTTGACAGAATAGTCAGCCTGGCTTTGTGCTTATATCCAAGCAAGAGAACAAAAGACAGGTGGATCATAACAGTACAGTAATCTAATCTTAGTCTGGCTCTTTCTCTGCAAACAAAGGAGACCAATTTATAACATCTGAGAAGTACGTTTTTTTTGTATCTATTTAAGCACTATTTAGCCCAAGCCATGTGGTTCAATTCTGGCTTGAGATGAGAAGTCAGCTGAACAGGAGACAGCAGCATATGAAGGATTCACTCTCAGGAGAACAGCGTCCTTCAACTCTAATTGCAAGACACACACATAAAGAGTTTTCAATGGCTTAGTTATCACACAGCCATCAAATGCTGTATGGTATTATTTTTCTTTTTTTTTTTTTATTTTCTGCCCATGGATTATGAAAATGTTCTTTATAAGTCATCTGAAACATAATCCCTGCTTTCCTGTTTATTCAGAGTAAAAAGCTTCAAACAAAATCATAACAAAACACAACACCTTGCTTTCACTGGTTGTATGAGACTTTTACAGACTTGGAAAATTGTCTGTCTTTATAGCAAAGCACTGCAAACCAGCAGACCAAAACAGAGCCCACTCTGAACAGGCAGAGAAATTTACAGGCATTTCTCTTGGAGGTGGATGGAAAGGATCCTACCACTCCATTCACCATTTCTGGAAAGATGAAGAGAAAATGGGCTATCCAAACAGAGATCCCTCCCCTGGAGTGACAGAAGGGTAGGAGACATCTAAATTGAGGGAGGTCTTCTGCTGCTTACCTGCATGGAGCTGTCCCATCCCCAAAGAAGTCCAGACACTTCCCTTTAATTATTGGATTTTTGTCGTCTTGGACACCTCTGGAAGACACCTACCCTTCCCTCAAATCAATAAATTCAAACTCCAAGAGTCTACTGTGACTGGTGAAATGTAATTCTAGCTTATCTTGACTTAGCTCGCAGAGTACTGCAGCTGTTTCACAACAGGTGAACATCTAAGACTACAGGAACTGAATTCTGAGCGTCAGCTTCTCCCTCAGACAGAATCATTCTCTCTGTAGATGGGACTATTGAATCAACCATTCCTATTGTTTTTTAACAGTATGTACCACACACAGTGGTGGTGGTGTCTTCAGTAGCAGATTTGGGTAGGGAGTAAGGTTAATTTTTTTCCCTCCCAATCAAATGTGGCTTTATAACAGAGTGTTAGCAGCTTTGAGAAAAAAGATTATAAATGCTTAGTTTAATTCTTATAATGGAAGCTGAGAAATTTTGCCACCTTCAGAAAAGCTTAATTCTCTTCAGAAAGGATGAATTTGTTTCTTCTTAAACTGCCTAATGAGATGAACGAATATCACACAACAATAATTTCTTCTAATTATAGGAAGTCTAAAATAAATGAAAGCAGAGAAATATCTATTTCTCTTTTCTGTACAGCAGCATTTTCAGTGTTCATCAACATTGCCCCTAAGGCAGAAACAGAGTAATGCATGATCAATTTATCTTACAAGTCTTCCAAAATAGTTCCCTGCCTCCATTTAGCACTGCCAAGGTTTGTTCTAATCTGCCATTTCAGACAAGATTCAGAGCTTCCATACTTTGACTCTTTGGATGAACGAGGATTAAAGTTTTCACTGCCTGTTTGTAATGAGGCAAGTTGTAGCTCTAATTATGTAACCAATTTGCTGCAGTTAACTCCTGAAAAGAACAGCCATGGTCCAGTCAAAAGTTCATTTTGTGTTGATGAGGTCTGTAGTCAATGCAGACAGTGTAAGTTGAAAGTCAGTGGCATCTGGGTACCTAAAACTGACATGGCTTTGAAAAATCTGATGATAACCATTGAATGACTGGAAAAATAGGCACAGACAACAGTGACTGTTTAAGGCTAATGTAAGGAATTCCAAATCTCTCTGTGTTTTTCTTTGCATTAATGCTGTTCTGAGGTCAGAGGGATTTCATTAAAAGACCCAAGCTAGTTAAGATCTAGCCTCCAAGTAATGCATCAATCAGTTTTAAGGGAAGAGACCTTTCTGATCACCTGCATTATGGAGGCAGCAAAAATACACAACTTTTTGTTAAAACCAATAACTTAATCTGAAATTCATAACTTCTAAGAAGATATCTTGTCTTCTTCAAAGGACTCCTAAATATGGAACGTTCATTGGTAAATTGCCCCAGTTTTTAATTCTCCTGTTACTAAAAATTAGCAACTTACTTTCATTGATTGTTGCTTACTTCAGCCTGCAGACATGGGGTTTTCTTCTGTCTTTAACAATACATGCATATTTCTGGTATCTTCTTGTGTCAGTATCCTTAAATCAAGATCCAATTGCTTCTCTACATTCTCTTTCACTAAATAAATTCAGACTGGATTATTTTCAGATTTTCATTAGAAGAATATTTTTCAGATCCTGGGAAGAATTTTGGACAGAAGAGAGCAGTTGGCAGATCTTGGTCTTTCTTTGGATCAATATTGTGTCCAGTTTGTTATCTCCATATGCTAGTCATTACCTTTTAGGAAATCACTATTCTTTCAAAGTGTGGTCCCACAGTTCACACGTGCAGTTTTCACTTCCCAGTCCCAGATGGATTATGTTTTGCTGTAATATAGTACAGGCTGTTTGACCACAGCAGACCCATAACATTATTGACTCAGTACTGTTGGCTGAATGCTATTATTAGTCAATCCTCAGCTCTTTGTATTATCAACAAAGCTTTTTGCAATGATATTTTCTTCCAGTTCATTGACAAAAACTATCCATGAAGAATGTGTTAAAAGCACTGTAAATAATTTGTGATAGCTCACTTAGTGTGCCAGGCATATACGTGTGTGTTTCTGTATCTATGAGTACTTTCTAAATACACATGATTTTGCTGTTGCTGTTTTAGTTTAGATGTGCAAAATCAAGTGCTTTGTTAAAGTACTGTGCAATGTGTAATGGGCTTGTTGTCTTGTGGAAAAAAGACAATGGCAAAGTTAGGTTTGCTAGCAGTTAAGAGATACTCTTCTTCAATTCAAGTGGCTGAACAGTGGTAAATTTTCCAATGTTGCAAGTGGTAGGCTTTTTGGAGCATCGTTGGGACATCCTTGAGAATACAGGAAAGGAATAAAAGATTTCAGAGACCAGTGTGATTTCTTACATTGCTCTGCTTGTTGGCAGCTTAACACTGCAAACGAAAGCCACTCTTGCATCTTTAGAGAGTTCCAATATGCTTCAGAAATTCTTCCCTCAGACAGCCAAAATAAATACACAAATATATTCTCGTCCAAAATAAAACCCACACTTGCACATTGGAGTTATTTCTTCTGTTCTCATGGAGGCTTCATAGGCAACCCTTTTACTGAAAGAAAGAGTTCTATGCCCTTGGATTGAAAGAATTATGACTTACATTTTAAGATCCAGAGCCTCTTCGCTCTTGCCTTAGACATGCTGTGGGCACAACAATGGGTATGGATGAGAAATTTATTCAATTCAGAAAAAGAAAAAAAAAAAAAAAAGCCAGAGAGATTTGGAGTACAGTTTATCATGGAAGAGTTTGGCAACTTTGCCTACGGGATTGTAATCTGAATGTCACTTTTCTGGCAGTAAGTGTAGGAAAAAAAAGGATAAAATATTTCCATGGTAGGCTAGAAAAGTGCTTATTAATACACAGAAAGCTGTATTAATTTAAGCACACACGACAGATGATCAGAACAACCAAGCTGAAAAGGTTGGAGCCTAAAGTGTCCTTTGAAATAAATATAGGCGCCTACACTTAGGTAAGTGAGTCACGCAATCCCTCACTACATCTCTTCGGGTGGTCCCTCTGGGAGTTTCTTCCTAAGACTTCTGGGACTCATAGAAAAGACATCCTTATGCTAATTTTTTGCTATACTCATTTGGACTACCCCGAATTCAGCTGAGATGTGGAGGTGTTGTTCCAATGTGCCTTGTTATAATAGACTAATTGCTCATGCAGTCTTCAGGGAAGTGGCAATCTCGAGATTCAAAAGTTTGGTTCTAGATCCTTTCTAACATTTACTGAGAAAACATCTAAATAAACTTGAGACTATAGAAGTAAGGTCTCTTTTTGTCAGCCTTCTCTTATAATCCTCTAATTTTGGTTTCTTGCCTGCCAAGTGTCCCTTCTCCTACCAGACAGGCAGAGTGGTTTTCCCTCAGCATTTGCCACAATGAAACCACCCTCCTGGACTTTGGAAACAGAGGGTCAGAACATCTTCAACATCCAGTCCTCCCCTGTCCTGATCAGGTGGTTCTTACCCATAAGCCCAAACACCTAAGAAAAAGGGGTTTCCATGTGAATTTTTTCCCCATCTCCCTTTGGGAGAACAGCAGTCTCGAGCGATATTTCACAGAGGTGCCTTGTGACAACACCCATGCTTATGTTTAAGTTAGAGAAAGAATTTCAGACATCTTTTTGCCTGACGTGTCCTAGTGTTGTCAGCTCTGAGCTGCTGCTTGTTGTGCTTTCAGTCTAGGAGCTCAGCCCTCCACCATGCACAGAAAACAGACTTGCCTCAGCACAGCCAGCTCCACCGCAAGACATGGAAGTTTGTGAGTGCAACTTCGCAATATGGTCATGCCTGTTTATATCAGCAGTGTATTCATCCTGCTCTGTGCATTGAATGGGACCACATGGATTAACATTTAGGGTAGAGTGAAGACCTTTTCAGATCTCTCTTGATGTCTTTTTTGATTTTGAAGCTGCTGTAAAGTCTATTGCTATGTTATGTTCCCAGGCACTGTATTTTACTTACTGGTGCTGAATGGTTGCATATGTCAGCTCAAGTTAGAAAAACAGGTGGGATCTTTTCTGGCAGATCTTCGGGATACAGTCTCTGATGGATGTGAAGTGCTAAACTACAAAGATTACATGAAATGGCGAATGTGAAATGTGAATTCTCACTATTTCTGTATAAGAAATAGTTTTCTTCCCATAGAAACCTTGCCATGCAAAACAGTGAATAACAAGTAAGATCCACATTACAGTGTGCATAATAAAACACTGATCACCTGCGGCACTGGCAGGCTGCAATGGTGAGCAAGGAGGGCAGCAGGGAAACGCTTTCAGAGTTGTTAGCAGAAAACAAGAAACAATGATGGTTATATATTTGTCATCGGTTCTGCCCTTTATGAAAGCTGGTCACTGGGAGAACATCCGCTAGCTGGCTGTTGTGAGCCTGCTATGTTTCACCTGAAGCCTTTTCTGATGCCATTGCAGTCTACGTTGTGTGGGCTGTTTATCCTCCTGACCACAGTTCCTAACATATATTATTATTTCCATTGTTGAATAAGTTACCTGTTACGGCATTGCTACTCAAGACTAATAGGATATTGGTTGTGGATGCCCCATCATTGGAAGTGTTCAAGGTCAGGTTGGATGGGCTTTTGAGCGAACTGATCTAGTGAAAGATGTCCTTGTCAATGGCAGCAAGGGTGGACTAGATGATATTTAAGAGGTCCCTTCCAAGCCAAACCATTCTGTGATTCTGTTTCTTTGATATGTCTGCAATGCAAACTTAAAAGAGGACTCATGAGTGTTTCGTGTCCTGTGGCTCGTCCATATTGTTCCTTACAGCCTGTCTGGAAAACTGCAGTTAAGCTCAGCTAATTCATGCTGTCTTCTGGGAGAATGGAGCTTGGTTTCTGCTGGTTGGATGTAGTCTTACCAGGGTGCACTTATCCCACCCATATTGCCAGTGTAGAACATGGGCAGTTTTGGCCCAGTGTGTAGGGCCTGGATTTGTTCCCGTGTCTGTGCATTGGACAGTACACCTCAAGTATGTCTCCCCCCATTTTATGCTGCTTAAGGTTTTTGTGAAATTTTGTGATACTGATGGTGGGTGGGTCTGATCTCGTTACCAGACTCTGACCAGCATTGAGCTGAAAATGTAGATATAACAAAAGACCAACTAGAGTTTACATGCACTTTTTGGAAAGTCACAGCTGAACAAGGAAGGCTAAATATCCCTCCTGAAAATGCACCTCATTGTAATAGCATATCTGTGGTGAATTTTCAAGAATTACAGTGGAGTTGGAAATTGATAGCTGTTGCCAGTCCACAAACATATCTAAAACCAAGAAATGTTGACAGTAGATACATTGCTTTCAACCACTGCCTTTTGGCAGCAGATCAGCTTATACATGTGAACCACCCAAATCACACACTTCCCCAGGTGGGCATTAGCAAAACCATCTGGCAATTAGAAGTCTCCGAGGCAGTCAATCCAACTTTGATCTGGTTGAACTTGGAAGTTTCAAACACTGCCATTATTTTTGATAGCCATAGTTTTTAACTGTTGTGAATCAGACAGACATTTGATTGAGGATAGAAAGAATTCAGTTATTTATCTGATTGAGCTTTCCATACGGTCAGTCTAAATCATCTCTCACAGAGCACATAAATTGAGCAAGTGTATATGCATGGCTCAAATCCAGCCAATTTTGGGGATGAATAAGTTGGCTGAGCGTGCAGAGAAGATCTGTAACAATCTTGGAGCTTTGTGTGGTGTGGCAGACTGTGAGTAATTTTGGACAGATAGTGCCCAGTGTTGTTAATTCACAGAAACAGTTTAGCTTTTGCTGTATTTCAGCAGTGACAAAAGCTCCCACAGCCTCACCATAGTCCCTCTTGATAACAACTGACAAAACCTGCGTCTTCCAAATACATTATATCATTAGATGAAGTGGACAAAAACAAAACAAGTATGTTTATGACTTAGCCTGAGGAGATAATTAACTTCTGAGTGCTGAGATCCTTGATTGCATTCCTAGCATGATCTTAATTGGAAGTCTGAACTTGTAAAAGGTTGTGGTGTTTGGAGGATATCTGAAATGGTTCACTGAGAAATTGTTTGTTCATAAATTTTAAAGGTAATCCAGACAAATACCTTTTCCTTTGCTTTTGTTGTAATTGTTGTGGTTGATGATGGTGATAAAAATAATCTATTACAGCAGCAGCGAAGGCACCAGACGATGCAAAGAGAACATGTATCAAAATGTATTAAGCCACTTCAGGGAATTTCAAAAGAAATAATAAGTATTTTTGAAAGGGCTGAATACATACTAAGTGATATTACTTTGAAACCCATATTGCTGCTTCAGAGTGTGGTACAGTACTTTTCTCTGCTGAAGCTATTGACCCCTTGTGTGTCCTCAGCAAGAATTTTCATGATCTAAGTATTTTGCATGGAACTGTATTATGTTGTGCACACAGTACAGTGGGTTGCTAGCGTAAAATGAAAATGCAATTCTGCTCTGCAGAATGAAATGCTGACTTTATATGTTTGGGCAATTACATTTTTGATATTTTAGAACCAGCTGTAAGCCTTTCTGTTGACCTGCTGGACTAGCTGAATCCTATTAGGTACTGGCATTGACAACAGGTCTACATGGCACAATGTATTTCCATGCAGTGACACTAAAGCTACGAGCTCGTAAAGGTACCAGCAGTAAAGCTGCTATGACTTGGTGCTCCAGTCACAGAAGGACTAATTAGCTCTGCTGAGACACAGACTGTAATGGCCTGGGATGACCCAGCACTGCTTCCCATAAATGCGCCTGACTGTACACTGAGCTTTGTGGATCTATCCTCAGAAGGCTGAAAGATTTATTAAAGTGCAGATTGATGACAAGAAATAACAAGCCATGTGTTCAAGATAACTGCAATAGTAACAAAAGCTCCAGAAAAAAAAAATATCATTCTGAAACTCTTTAGTTATGCTGATTTTCTGAGACCAGCACAAATCTCTGCCCTTTACCTGTCTCTGTTATAGGCACCTGGCTACCAAGTGGAGGCCTCCTAGCTCTCTGTATGATCAGAGAGGGTCACAAAGTGCATCTTTTATTCTGTTCAAGGAGAAATCCATAGAGTATCGGAAATCACGTTCACCTCACATAAATTTAGTCATTCAAATGTTGGGAATGGAGGAAGGCAGTCCTAGATGCCCTCTAAAGACAGAGTTGAAAAATGGACTGCAGGTGATCTAACCTATAATCTATATATAATCTATCTAAATTATAATAGAGTATCGGAAATCACGTTCACCTCACATAAATTTAGTCATTCAAATGTTGGGAATGGAGGAAGGCAGTCCTAGATGCCCTCTAAAGACAGAGTTGAAAAATGGACTGCAGGTGATCTAACACGTCTAATTAAATTATACAGGGGAGAACTTATTGTGGCTTTTCAATGTTTAAAGAGGGTTTATAAGAGAGATGGGGACAGACTTTTTAGTAGGGCTTGTAGCGATAGAAGAAGGGGTAATGGTTTTAAAATTAAAGGAGGGTCAATTCAGACTAGATATAAGGAAGAAATTTTTTACAGTGAGCGTGGTGGAACACTGGACTAGGTTGCCTAGAAAGGCTGTAGATGCCTCATCCCTGGAAACATTCAAGGTCAGGTTGGACGGGACTTTGAGCAACCTGATGTAGTTGAAGATGTCCGTGCTCATTGCAGAGGTACTGGACTAGATGGTCTTTAAAAGTTTCTTCCAACCCAAACCATTCTATGATTTTATGATTCTAGATGTATAAGATATAGAATATAAATAAATATCTAAAGGTGTTGTTGAATATATGCAGAGACCTCATAACCAGCTTAGACTAGAAAACTGACTTTTAGATGTCCGAAAGTTTTGATGAGATTAAAATAACATAATGTGGCAAAATAATTTGGTAATTCCTTGTGATCCTAAAGGAAGAATGACAGCAGAAGTGTGGACAAATATCACATTACCTTTGCTGATGTATCGTGGTCATTAAGCCCAACACTTGGTACAGCAGTTTGCTGTAAGAGAGTCTGCTTCTGTTACTTTGCAGAAATCATACAGAAAAAGAAAGATAACACTGAGCTTTCAGATTAAACAAATTAGCACCAGTGATAGAGAATGAACTGGAAGGACGGAAGCTATTGAGCAGAAAATAAACTCTGAAGACCTTAAGGGAACAAAGACACTGTGAGTGTTAGCAAACCAATGTATTGTTTAGTGGAAGTCTCCAAAATGAAAAAAAAAAAAAAAATTACATCTCTATTCTCTATGAATGGTTTACTGTCACAAGGATGTGGAACAAAGCAGGGTCCCTACATAGATAAATGAGAAGGGACACAGTAGTAGACCTAACTGAGTTGGATTAGCCTAAAAATAGTTAACAAACTGTAGTATAAATGAACAGAAAAAGTGAACCATGATTTGTGATGTGGTCAGTTCAGCATGTCCAAATAATTGTTTAACTGTTATCCAGAAGACAAAGAAATTAGTAAAGAGGCTGGTACATATGCAGAATAGAATAGTGGGATAAAACTATTAACTTTCAGGCAAGAGCTGAAGAAATTATTTTATAGTAAAAAACCACACAAATAAAATTAAACTAAAGATGCATAAAGTACCATCTGCTCTGCAAACACAGGAGGTGCAGAGAATAGTAGATGTTGTAAAATGTTACAGAACTGTGCATTCAGATTTGTCATAGGAGTGAGGTGAGAAACATCCTTTGAGAAGTGTCTTGAATGAATATACAAGCCTAACCTTCACTTGTTGCTGCTGCTGCCACCCAGGCTGATGGGGTGAGGGAAATGCTGTTGGCTGGAGAACACCTCAGGGAAGGCAAAGAGGTGAAGAGACCAGATGACCAAGTAATGGTGGAGCTTTGGGTGCTAAAATATCTTATTCAGGCAAAACTTTCATCTTTTTAATCTAAGCGTTTGCCCTGTAGGCTATGTGTATGCATGTTATGTGTACTCTACAAGCTGTAGTATATATATTCCTATTTATTTATTGAATGCCTGTCTTTTTTGGTAAATCTTTTAAAGTCATTTATGACAAGAACAAGGTTTGAGTTTTCAACAACCTCTGAGAACCAAGTCACTGAAGAAGTATTTTTTTATGAGATCTTTCATCATCCGCCTCGGAAACACATGAGAAAGGAAATGGTAGAAGAAAATTCGCTTCTTCCCAAATCCTTTCAACAACTCGACTGGGAGCAATGGGGACTGCCTTAGATTAGCCATGGGTGGGAGTTAGCTACTTGTAGATGTGTTTCTTTCTCATAGAGCTTGTAGCTGTGAAAGGAACAGAAATGGCACCCTATTTATGTTTGAGATATTGTCCAAAAATTCCAAGAACAACAGTTTTAGTGCCTTTTTCTTCCAGAGTTGAGTTTCATGGGTCAGTAGACACTTCTACTAACCTATGCATATTAACTTTAATATCCCTGATCTCATCAAGCTATTGCTGCTCATAATTTTCAAAGAAAATGCTGAGTAGAAGCTCTTCCGTATGTCCAAAGGTTGGCTTTAGTTCCTAGTAGTTTAAAGTTGTGAGGTGCTCTTGAATTTCGAATTACTCTAGCTGAAGGATTTGTCTCATGCTTTCTAAAATTATATACTTTTTCTATTTATTTCCACAGATCATCTCTCTTTGTTAAATGCAAGGGCACAGCCTAGACTTTAAATTAAAAAGCTTTGTTCCCAGTGATGATATTGGGGTTTATTAAATTCATGTTTTGCTGCAGTGGATAGTATTTATACAGTTTTCCCGGAGGAAGTTAAAAATAGCATTCTGCTTCTTGGGGTTTAAGGGGCTGCTTTTGCCAATGTTGTTAGCTTGGCTTGTTGTATTTTTTAAACACAGTAAGGAGAAAAAAAAAAAAAAAAAAAAGGGAAAGTTAGGCCTTTCTTTCTCCTGTACCTTTTTTTGTAATTGAACATGAAATAAAAGCAAGTCAAACTAGCAGATAGTATTGTTTTCTGAGTGGTGTAAAGTGCCAGGAACTGTGTTTTGCCTGCACACAATTTGCTCTTTAATAGTCCTTTTTATTTTTCACTCATAACAACAAAAGTGAACTATTAAAAAATCAAATGTTGAGAAGAATGGAACTAAACAAAAACATGCCGAAGGCGACAGGCAGGCTTTAACACACTGTAACTTTTATCTCTCTGGTGTCTCTCTTTAATGGTTGACATGGCAAAAGAATTCTCGCAATGCTTCTGAATCCTGATCACTTTGCTAATAACAGCAAGAACACCACTGTGCATCTTTTCTACTCTTGAATCCCTCTAGACGCGATTCCTTGCTTACCAAGTTGATATTCACATGGCACTGCTCAACATCAAAGATTTAATAAAGGAAATGAGGAAATCCCTATAGAATCAGCAGATGATTTAGGTGCATTATTATTATTATAACTTATTTGTTCATCAGTGGTGCCAAGGGGAAACAATCAAGGATCAGTGCTCTGACTTAAGATGTGGCAGATAGATCCTCAGTGGGGTATAGCACCATGTAAATTAATGGAAATGGGATGGTTTAAACCAGTTAAGATTTGTATTTATGACAAGTCTCAAACAGCCAGGCAAGGTGCGGACAAGTAAAAGGAAAATTGAGCATGTTTCTACAGCCATTAATAAAGTCTTTGCCTCACAGGCTCCCCAGCCACTATCAGTCCAATACATTGCAGGGGCTTACAGAGCAGTAATGAAGTCAGGACTCAAGAGATTTCAGATGTGCCAGTATTATTCTCAAAGGTTTAGTCAGTTTTCTCTCTGTGGTGAAAAGGTGTTTTGTGAAGGCAGTGAGCTGAAGCTCAAAAGATTTGCACTTCGTCCCTAGTTTATCACGGACTTCCTCTTTGATCTTGGGGAATAACTCATTTTTCCTCATGTGAAAATAGGAATGCTAATAATAAGCCTTTGCCTGCCCTGTAGGTTCAGGTAATATGAACTTTTTGGGCCATGGCATCCCTGCATTTGTGTACCAACAGAAAGGGATGTGCATTTAACTGCAATCTTCATTGACTGCTGTAACACGAACCATCATCAGGAAATGAAAATCACAGAAAAACGAAATACTGTTAAAGGAGTTTTTTCTACCGCTTCTGTTATATCCATTCAGCCCAACAAAAACAGTGAGTTTTGCTCCTGTGTTCTGGACTTCTTTTGTAAAGTAGAAGTGAAATCATGGCCAAAGGTGAAAGGGATTTATAAATATGAAGTGAGCTGATGTTTTCAGGCTTCTAAGAAACCAGTTTCTTTCTGTTTTTCTTAAGTGCTAATGGTTGCAAGGGGAATAATGTGCAGTTTTGAAGGCCTCTGTTAGAGCCTTACAAGTTTTCTGTACATAGAGAATATCAGATTTTACTGTTTCATATTGCCACTGTGGTAGTATATATACAGGTACATAAAGTGTTCCCTGCCTTATGCTTGACCCTTCTGTGTCTTGTTATTACGGAGTAAGGTTGCAAAATTTCCTACCCCTATTTGCAGCTCTGTCTCTGTTTCTAGGTACAGAAAGCCAATCAAGTTCTATATCTTTATTGGCAAATTAAATAGAACCAGGCACAGAGCTGAGAGATTGTATATGGTCACCTGTTAGACTGCTGGCAAACTGTACAACAGGGATTCAGCCGGTGTCTGGTAGCATTGCAGCAAACATTGCCTAAGCACAGTAAGGGGTTACTACAATCCAAGACATTCCCAATATCTATTTTGGATGTAGTCTCTTCCTTTTTGGTCAGGGTTGGAAAGTTTAGCTGTATGAAGGTGGGCTGTGCCACACTACACACGTTTCCTTAGGTGTTTCCAGGTGCTTCCAAATGTCTACAGTGATGAAGATTGCACAGACTCCCTGGGTAACCTATTCTGGAGCTGAATTAGCCTTTTTTAGCATTTTTTCCTGTAATTAGCAGTTGAAAACAGTTTTCATTCCTCATGTGAAGAAGAAGGTTCTTGGAGGTAAAGAGGTCAGCAGTCTATTGCCAGTCATTTGGGCATTGAGGATACCTCCACTATTATTTTTTCTTACCCTGGAAAAATTTCAGAAAAATAAGGCAACTGAAAAGCAAGAAAGAGTTACAAGATGGAATTGGAAAGATGGCAGCTTGTAATTTGTAGTAGGATCCATGTATTATATAAGATAAAAATAAAACTTGGACAAGGCTATATTTTGGGGTCCTGGTGGCATCATAAAATACTCTTGCTTTTTGCTTTTATGGCTTATTTTGATGTCAGCAGAGCCCTGAGGTATATTTGTAGCCTTGAAATTCACAAACATCTCCTCTTTAAAGCATTTGGTTTTTAAAGGGGCACATTTGTAAGTGGTAAAAAAAAAAAAAACCTCTCCATTGTGAAATATCAATTATTTGTAAGTTCTTGGATTCATTTATTGGATTTTATGGGTAAAATAAATGGAAATTGTTTCTTACATTAAAAATTAATATTTTACATCCAGCTGTGTCTAGCTGGGCAATAAGTCAGCTCCTTACAATTACTTATTTGTCAGCCAGCATGTTAGTTCAAAAAGCTAGGGAGCTTGCCTGTGGATCCTGCTCTACTTGAAAGGCAGAGAGAGTTCAGGTCAAATCAATTTGAGCCACAGTAATTAAGAACAAGATTGAAGATCCTTCCCCACCTACGTAGTAAGCATCTGGAGTTGCTTTTTAAAATGTATCTCCTTCTTAGCAGCAGCAGAAAAATTTGCAGGCAGACAACACTGCTTCAGAAGAGCTTTTTAAAATGTTTGAATGTGGAATATGGGTTTTTTTTGCCAGCAATCCATATGCTCCCTGACACTGTCTGAATATGCTTAAGGAGTTATCTCAGCGACCATCGTCAGTACAGACTCTGTGGACCCTTATTTTGGCAGTTAAGAAAGTTCACCTGCATGACAGTGCATTCTGCAATTTTAGAACCCGGGGTCAGAAAATGGACACAAGCTCTTTTTACTAGTGTAAATGTAGCCATAATATTTGAGTTGATGCCAGTAAAATTAAAACTTCATAGAAAACTAGTATCTTTATCACATGTGAGGAATGAGGCACAAAGATACAGTGAAATTCAAGAAAAAAGTGAGAGTCTGATAGTTGCTGATGTAAACAGAAAATTCCTCTCAGTATTTCTTCAGGGTGTTTTGATTTGGCAAGACAATAGCAAATGTTGTTTAATTTTAATAGAACATAAGTTTTTGAAGCTCTACTTGGCCATCAAGATGAAAAATTAACTGTAACCATGGCTCTAGTTGTACAGGGTTCCTAGTGAAGAGTTCTGTCATGACAGGGGAACTAAATTAAGTCAATCACGTACCCAAGAAATACAGTCAGTTGCACACCTCTTGCACATGCAATAACATATTCAATTAGAGGTAAATTAAATAACTGTGGAAATAAGGTCACTTGAACTTCCACTATATAGAGGAAACTCAGACCTTTTGAAATCACAGGAGGCAAAGAGAAACTCAGTGTTCTGTCTTCCTAGACATCCTCATGTATTAGCACCACTGCCTTCCTTCTGCTCTGGGATTCTGCTGGTGAAATGCACGGGAAGTGTGGGACTGGGGACTGAGAAAGACATAGTAATGTGATGTTGAAACCAGGAGGTCCACTAGAAAGCATGTTTCCCACCAGCAGCACAATCCTACAGAAGCACCTATGCCAACTGACCCTACATGCTGTGTCCTGTGTACGAAGAACTTTCCTCTTACAAAGTTATTGTATGCCTCAGTATCCATCCCTCTCATACAGCCGCCTGTCTCACACAGAAGGATTTCTCTGACTAAAACCAGAAATAATATTTAGCACATAATGAAGTTTTGCTAGTTGTATAAAACTCTTTGTATTTTTGAGTGTCAGCTGCTGGCATCATTTGGTCTTGTATTTACGTGTGTACCGACAGTCATTTACGGAGCCTGGTGTAATGAGAAAAAAGCCGTCAGGTGAAACCAGATCATTCCATCACCCACCTGTAAAACACAGCTAATTGAATATATTTGAATGATTATATATGAATTAATTAGAGACTGAGTGAGTGATTTGTGAAGTGGTGGATAAATAGGACAGAACACGGTGGTTACAATAAATTGGCAGTTGTTATCTCAAGGTACAGCAAAGCTGCACTGTTCAAATGATAGTATTAGCAAGCAATGAAAGAACTGAGGTTGATCCAATTAAAAACTGTATGCCGAGTTTTAAAAAGAGAGCACAAGAGTAAACAAGTGTCAGAGTCTAGATTTATTTGCCATAAATATGGAAGCAATCACAGCATGATGTTGAGGTGTCCAGCACAAGGAATTAGGATTCATAAATAAAAACCATCCTCTGTGTCGCTTTCAGTATAAATGACAAAGCAATAGCAAGTGTGTTTCTGAACATATAGCCGCAGACCTAAAGGTCTGATTATGAAGATGATGAAGAAGCATAGTTCTTTGAGAGCTCCTCATCAATTTACAAAGTAATGTCCCACAATGGATCAGTCTGTGAGACCAAAGATGAATGAGTGAATTAAAGTGTATTTCATGAGGTGCAAGGGCTGTATGCAGTGGGAACACAGCAAGCATCAACAGCAGGAGCAAGGCAGCAGCCACCACTGTGTCATACCTGCTATGAGCAGAAAACAATCCCCCTTGGCCATGTCTCTGAAGATTATGCCACATGTACTTTGGCATGCCAGGATCCTAAGCAGCCATAGTACAGAGAGAAAGGGAGATGCCTCTGCAGTGGAAATGGTAAAGGACATAATTCCATTGACTTCAGCAGAGACCTGATGATTTTCAACAACATAGCGACAATGAAGCTCTAGTTCATTGTCAATATATAGCCAATTAAATAGATTCAAGAAGATATTAAATTATTGGTTTTTGACTATAACTCATATAATTCATATGTTTTGGAGTTGGCTCAGAATAAAACCACACAGTCAGAAAAGCAGAAAAAAACTATTTTCTTCCTGATATAAATGTAGAACATTTATTGGTATTTTAGTGCAGCATTCTTTCCTGCATATATATGACCATGCATAATGTGACTTTCTATGATATCATTCTCCCAAATTTTGTGGTCTGCCATGTTACCTCAGATTTTCCATTTCCCTACTGCTGCTTTCCAACCATGTGGAAAACTCAGATTTTTTAGACCAGATACAAACTTTTTCTGCACTCTTCCTGTGGTCATACTATTTCCCTCTTCAGTGGGGACTAATACAGTGTTTCAGCTTGGGGCTGACCAGCACTAACCTTATCAGCACTTTTGTTTTGTATTCTCCTTTGGTAATAGAAGCAAGTACAGCATTTAACTTTTTTTTTCTTTTTTTCTTTTTTTTTTTTTTTTTATGGCTGTGATGTTGGAGGCTTCCTTTTCTCCATTAGCCCCACATACCATTTTTGTCACTGAACTGAACAACTAAGCCATTTCTCCCAATATCCCACAGACTTTTCCCTTGGCTCAAGAATAATTATTTCATGGTGAAATAATTTTGTCCCCCACAGGTCCAATCATCCAAGCCATCTGAATCTTGCTGAATCTGAACACTTTTTCTTCATTATTTTTCTCTACCTCCAAGGGAGTAAATGTGGCTCTAGTCGCTGGTATTTTTGTGCACTTTTTACTGTAACACAAAACACTTTTTTTTTTTTTTTTTTCACAGAGGTTCTTAACACTTTTGAAAAATTATTATTTCCTGGTAACTTCTCAATTTTTCAATGACTTTGAAATTGTCAATTTGTCTCTATATCAGATATTTTTTTCAAATTAATATGAGAGAGGAGCAGTCGATATTGAGAAACTATTTCAGATATACTTTATTAAGACTTTTCTTTTTTAATTTGTTCTTTCTGTGTTGCAGAAAGTATTTCCAGTTATCCAAGGGCTAAGCTGTGGGAAGTTAGATGTCTGTTAGATTTTCCATAAATCCTTAGATTTGACTGCCTTAAAAATTATGGGAATACCAACACTGGAAAATAATATCTTTATAGGGGCTTCTTCATGTTTTGACTGTTCTCTCGGCACTGAACGTGCTTTCATGACCTGAACAAGAGGCATGCAAGAAAAAACAGGTTGGTGCTTTCTGTGGCCTCTTTAAATCTCCTTTTGCCTAAGGCTGTGAAACAGGAAAAGTTTGAGCTTTTTTGACATGTATTTAGAGCCTGACTTCCAGTTCAACCAATTCTTCCCTCAATCCTCTCTTACAAGTGGGTGGTAACATGGTCTAATACTTCAGCTTTTTTTACTAAGGTGAGTGGGTTTAAAAGAAATCTTAAAAATATGGCAAATTGAAATTCATGATTTTTGGAACCAGTAAAATTCCCCAAGAGGGTACAGAGGTGTAAAGGAAAATAAAGTTGGAAGCTGGAGGCAAGAACAGCAGTTTTTGAGTGTTTAGAGCACGAAAAAAAGTTATATTTAAAGCCAGCTAGAGAAAACAGTTTCTAAAGGGAAGTTAGCAGTGGGAACTAAAGGAGATATCTGTGGTAGCCAGGAAAGATGCCTGAAGGCCATAGCAGGGTAGGGCAGCTGCCTAATTATAGCTCATCTCAATAGAAGCCCCACATTAAGAAGTGAAGGAAGAGAAGGCAGTGACAGTGACAAGAGGACAGAGAGACCTGAAGGATGAAAGGGCTCTGTAATTCACTGACAAACTGAACATGCTTTGCTTCAATATTCCTAGCTTAGTGCAGGCAGGCTCAAAATCTTTATTAAGGTGACAAAGGGGACATACGTGCCCTGGCTAGGCTGAGGTGCCCAGGGGATGTTCCTCATCCCCATTTCCTCCTTTAAATGCAGTTGATATTAGGGGCTGGATATTACCTGCATTCTTAGAAGCATCTTTGGCTCTAGATATTAGACAGGTATTTGAAAGTATTTTAAAACAGTATATTTAATGATGGGGGATACCACCTGGGAGTCTAAGTGAGACTTCAAACTGCCTGAGCTAATTGTATTGCTATTATTTGAGATAATCTTATTGGGATGCTTGGAAATGAGTTTTATTCTTCATTAAAAGGACAAAGGGCTGCGTCTTTAAAGGGCAACACTAATGTATGCACAGAGGGCAAAAAATAAAGCTCTCTACGGGCTCCTGCCAGTTGTGACTGATGTTGGTGCAGGTATTAGGAAAACACAGGCAAATGTGATGATGAAGAAAGAAGAATGGAGATTAAAAGAAAAGTGATTTGAAAGCTCTACTCATACTGCTGTATGAAGAATAATATATGAGGCCTGTGTAATGAAAATGATAATGTGTTCTGTCATTTTATTTCAGATAATTAGACTGTGATCCTGGAAACAGTTTCTTGTGGCTGAAGCTCTGTATCTGGTTAGAGTTCTCCTGAATTTCCTATGGTTTCAGTCCAGAATCCTTTCCTGCTGCCTAGTTTGAGATGCAAAGGGTCCAGGACAAAGGAGACACTGATGCTGTGATGTTCTCATGGACACAGAGACAGGGTCCATCCAGATAAGGTCCCCTGACTGTTCCCAGCACACTGCTGGGTGGACTGTTCATGCTCAGGCTTGGATCTGGAGGGAGCCAATGATATTACCATGGAGAGATACTCAAGCACAGAGAAAGGAAGAAGTCAGGCTGGGTCCAGTTAGAAACCACCTCTAACGCCCAGCACAAAAGTGTTGCTGGGACACATGGCAGATTCTGGTAGAAAACTGCAACACTGGTCTGCTGTCTTCCTTTTCATAATCCTTTAACACTAACAGATCCACTTGGTTTGGCTGGCTACAGAAAAGAAAGTGAGGCAGATGCAGGATCCATACAGGAGGTCTAACTTACTTGAAAGGGTTTGTCAAAATAATACTCTAAGTAAAGAGTTGCTTTCTATGACTTTTTGGTGGCTATTTTTCTTCAAAGTAAAATCTGTCAAGCAGTTTATTTGTATTTTTAAGCACTTTCCAAGCATCTTTAGCAGAAGCAAACAGGATTTAATAACCCTACGTAACCAAAGATCAGTAACTTGATTCTCGTCAAAGAAAACAAAGGAACGGAGCCATGTGGTCTACCATCGCCATCTGCACACAGCAGCTCAGCTCACAACAACTTAGTGTAACTAAGGTGCAGACAAAGATCTACTTGGTGAGTAGCTGTGAATAACAAATACTGGAGATTTTGAGTCAGCCTGTGGGAAATGGGTTCAAGCTGGAACATAGGAGGTTCCACTTGAATATGAGGAAAAACTTCTTTACAGTGAGGGTGACAGAGCACTGGAACAGGCTGCCCAGAGAGGTTGTAGAATCTCCTTCTCTGGAGACATTCAAAGCCCGCTTGGATGCGTTCCTGTGTGATCTGATCTAGGTGTCCTGCTCCGGCAGGGGGATTGGACTAGATGATCTTTCGAGGTCCCTTCCAATCTCTAACATTCTGTGATTCTGTGATTCTGTGATTCTGTGAAATACCTGAAAATAAAAAGTAGCTACCTTTATGAACCCAAGTATTTGCTAACATGGCTTGCTTTGTTTCTCTTTCTGTCAGATGCCACATTCAGGGCTGTCTGAACTGCTGACACCCGAGAACTGTGGCTCTCTATCCCTCTACTAAGATCCATGAGGTATAATTTGCCTATTCAGCTTGATATAGTAGTGTCTTAGACAATATATAGACAACTGGTCGTGTAAGTGATGAATATAAGCAAGAGGAATTTCGGGCTGCAGGTTCAATATAATTAATGAAGTGTTACTAAAGCGTTTTAAGAGAAACTGGTTCTTGCATTTACAATGTGCTTTAATGATTTACTTAGAAGTCTCCCTTTAGACTCGGTATACAAGTTACAAATGATGCAAAATGTTGCTGATCAGAGATATTGACAATCGCTCATTGGTATTGACATATACAAGAGTCTCCACTGGTTGCCAGTGCAATTATGAACTGAATTTAAAGACTTGCTTTTGGACAAGGGCTGAAAGAGAACCTTATTTCTCATCTTATTTCATTACTCTTCAGTTGTTTCCTCCATCACATCAATAATAATAATAATAATAATAAATTATACTGAAAGTTTTATGTGTTATTCTACTTTATCTTCCATCTGTCTGTTCAGGACTGTTCATTCACTTGGAACAGATGGTGATGACTTCTAAGACATACTTCCAATATCAACCCAGTAAAACTTCCTGTCAATGGGATATTTGTAAATAGGCTCAGGTTTTACGTTTTGAATATGTTTTTCAAAAGAGCCTAAGTGATTGAAGAAAAAAATCTCACAGGCTCTCCCAGTGAACACAGGGGCTCTGACTGAGCCAGCTGGCTTTCTACCTAAGACCCTCAGTCTTGTGTTTCTCTTGACTAGGAATATCTGAAAATATCAGGGAAGTCTTGAAAAGAAAAGTTAGAAAGACTCAGTATCTTGGAGCTGTTTCTGAAACAAACTTGGGTAGAAATCAACTCTGTCCTTTGGAGAAGATCCAGTTAGCTAAGCCAAGATGTAAAAATTTAACTCATGCCTACAATGGATCAGAGAACCACAGTGAGAGTGGCTCTAAAATGTACTGAAGTTGAATTAGGGAAATGAAGGTTGGTTAAAAAATTTTAGTCAAACTACAGCCTTACCCCTGTGTTCTTGCTTGAACTTCAGAGTGTGAACTTGCTGAGTTTTGCTGCTGAGATCTATTTCCTCCCATGCTCTGTGAGTATCAAGAGGGGACTCCTATCAGTTGAAATGCACTATTCTTGACATAGTCCAAAAGAAAGCATTTGGTGTGACACGCAGTGCTTACACTTCTGCTTTAGAAAGTCTGTTGCTCATTATAGACACATTAAATTTATTCTCCACTCTGGTTGCTCTGTCACTGCAGAAAAAAAAAAAAAATCCAACAAGTTATTGTAATGCCTATGGACTAGCACAAATAAACAAATCTCTGTCTCCTTTGCTTGAAACAGCTGCTGGTGATTACCCTCCTCCCGTGGAAACAGAAACACATCTGGTGTCTGCAGAACAGCAATGAAACAGAAAAGAGAGGAGCCAAAGCAGATGTCCCAGGTGTACACAACTGCAGCATCCCAACACTGCTGAGAGCCATGTCTCATGGAAGTAGTGAGGTGGGAGTGTGGTTAGGAGAAAGAGGAAAATACAAAGGGGACTTTTCATCCTTCATTTTCCCCATCCTAGCTGATCTATTTGGCTTTGTTCTCAGATCTCTGCATGGTGTTGACTGTTCCCATTTTTCCATGATCCTCATGGTCATGTTAAAAAGATTATTAACTGGCCTAAATTATCATATTTATGATCTTTGATGAAAATTTCCCTGTATGAAGAAGGCAAATATGATCTCCACCACTTATCAGTTCTCTAATGGCGCATGTTATGACCCATAGAAGTAAAGTAATTGAGAAGTTTGCTTTCTCTCTGAGGTGTCATCATTTCAATGTTGTTCATCAGCAAAACACATCAAACCAGAAGCCCAAACCCTGTAGTTATGAGGTGAGTTTTAAAAAACTGGAAGATTAAAAAAAAAAAAAAAAAAAGGTAAAAGGCATGGAGGCATGGATGTGGCAGGATTAAGGCTTCGAACATTTGACTGTGTATGAAAATGAAAGGTGAGATTCTCATGCGTTGCCTCATATTGGTACTGAGGTTGGTAAGAAAAACAGGAAAATACTAAATACTGTGAAAGAGTTGACAACATGTTTGTGTACTGTAGTGCATGGCGGGACATGTCCATATATTTGTTTGAACTGTGTTTCCTTTTACATTTATGAATTAAAATTAAGTTTTAAAATTTCCTTTTCCTCTGCCTCCCCCCTCTTTGTGCCCAGAGAAAAAGGGTTAATTAAAAAAAAGTAATAATCAGAGTTGTTTTTTTTTTTTTTTTTTTTTTTTTTTTTTTTGGCAACTGGGCTTTTGGTATAGAAGAGACCTGCATGAAAAAAAACCTTGAATGTTTTCTCAAAAATCTAGTTTCCATTCCAATAGACACTTTGCTGAGAAGCCACTTTCTGTCACATGAAGTGAGGATCTGACACAAGTTGTGACATATTAAAACATTTTCTAGCTTGAGCCAAATTCATTAATAAAAAATCGATATAAACTGGACGCTGACAAAGCTGCTGTAATCTGGTATTAGCTGTAGAGGTATCTAGAGGTAAGAGATTACTAAGATTTAGCTCTCAGCAGGGTGTCTGAAGGTGACAAATGCCAGAACGGACTTGAGTTTACATATTCCTATTTATCTGTTTTCTTCTTTTCTTCCTTTCCACTTTTCTTTCCCTGTCAGGATACGTTGCTTTGCAGTTGTGCAACAATTACTATTGTTTTCTTTTCTATGCCTTGCTATATTTCCACCAGGAAACTGTTCCCCTTCACCCCCTTTTTTTTTTTTTTTTTCCCACTTGGCTGGTGGATAGCCTTTATTTTATCCGATTATCATTTGTTATCATGCCAAACAAAGTGAACAAGTCAGAGAATAAGACTCTTCTGCGGTTAATGCCAACTGTGAGAGTGGTAACGAGTATTGAGAAGATGCAAATACAGGAAAAAGAAGGAAAAAGAGGAACTGTTCCTGTACGATAAAATGATCTTCGTTACAGACAGTGCTGGACACTGCTAATTACACTCCTGCATTTTCCTTTGCTTATTTGAGGTCCAAAGTGAGGCTGGATAATTACGTATGTTGCTCTGCCATATCAGACAGGATAATGTTTTGTTTTCATCAGGTTTGACTTTCACTGGTTCTCATTTAATTCATGGTTTTTGACTGTTAACTTTTTTGTTTCTTCACTAATGGCATGAGACCCAAGTGCCTGGCATCATGGGGGAGGGAGAGCTACCTGTCTCTGCACATGGTGAGTTCCTACACATTTATTTTATAATTTTTTTTTTAAAATGACTGTTTTCTCTCCGAGTGAATTGCCCAAACTCCCTCAGCTGAAAATGTGATAACTCTTGAGGCTGAATGTTTGTAAAGCAGAGCAATACAGTAGGCTCATACATTTGCTGAAGAATTTTTATGAGAATCACTTTTTACAAAATTTCCCAATTGATTTCCTACATTATTACTCCTCTGGCTCCCAATAATGTTATTTAGAAAGAGAAATATTCCAACAGCATATCTTCCTATTTACACTATATTTTCAACACTGGCCCATAAATAGGCCATTACAGTCTGGAAAAAAAAAAAAAAAACTACAAAGAGTAGAAGTTTTCTTTCGTGTTGCTTAAAAAATGCAGTCTAACTAATAGTTGTCTAGCATGCACCTACTATCATAATTTAAAAATTTTCTACCATGTTAAGCATGCAGATGTGGACTAATTTTATTAGTAAATAAGTATAGTAAACAGGTAAATTTATGTCCACAGTGCAGATCTCATTACTATGGAATACCTCAGTATGCTTAAGGAAAGAACTACCAGCAAGCCCTGCAGCAATAGTAGCAAGCTCAGCAGACCCTTTACCACGACATGAGTGGGTTTTAGGTCAGTGAGGTTAAAAAAAACTTGCTCCAGACCAACCCAAATCTAGGTAATCAGCTTAGACAAGGTAGTCGGTATGTGCTAATATAACGCCCACAACAGAACTCAACGTGGTAGTTCTGGGCCAAATTCTTCCTGCCATGTCCATGGGAAGTAGTCCCATTAGCTTTAGTCATAATGCATATGCAGGAGGGGAATGCATTAGCAGAGAACTAATCAGAAGAGCTCCTTGGAGGAGGCAGCATGTGGCAGATGCCTTGTGGGCTGCTCTGATTAGCAGCTTGCCCCACTTCTTCCATTCAGTGCACTAGTCTCCTACCGCACCAGAAAAGATTGGAGCTAGGGCCACCTGCTGTTCTAAAGAACAAAAGGTTTAGATAATTGCAGGGTGTCCATTGATGAAAAGGTCCCCTTCCACTGTTTGTGTGTGGGGGGAGTCCCAGATGTTGGTTGTATAGGGTGGAGCCATATTCTGACTTTGAACTTGTGGTGCCCCAGTGTGAAGTCTTTAGGCACAGCAAATTTTAGTTCTGGGTTTATCGTCAGTGTAGGGGAAAGCTTATCCAGTGTGCTACAACCATTCTTTTCTTCCCATGAATCAGAGAAGATCATAGCAGAGAGGTCCTGAATCTGCTCTAACATCCAAAGCCTTGTTTGTCTGTTCATCATTTTTCAGCAGCATCAATGAAACAACATAGTCGGGCCTGCTGACTTTGGGGATATTAGCAGATTTACATCAGTGTCAGCAAAACTCAGTATGGTCTATGGTGCTTGAACTATTAATTAAGAGACTCTCAAATGGAACAGTTTGCTCTGTATACTGGAATTCAACCTGTTAAAACTAACGGCATGAAGGGTAAAATTTCACCAAAATTTCACTCCCTACAGAATTTTGGTATGTGGTAGGCTGTCAAAAGCACATGTCTTCTGGGGGATCCTACTAAATAAAACCAATAAGGACCTAATCCTGCTTACTTACAAGTGCTTGTTTATCTGAACAGATGTTAGCACTTATGCCTTATTGCATGACTTGGAGGAGAATGGTAGGGCAATGGCAATCAAGAGGAAGTGGTGACTCCTTTTTTGAGGGATGGGGGTACTGCATGGGAAAGGTATGCTGGGGAAACTGAGAAGGGCTGTGTTGGTGAACCAGATAAATGTCTCAGGCACTCAGACACAAGGAACTTATGAAGGAGAGAAGAAATAACTGAGTGATGACTGAGCAACAGCAGTGAACAGTTGGCCTGTCAAATGAAGGTATGTGTTCAAGTTGAAAACAAAGATAAAGGCATTGATTGTTAAACACGGGGTTATGGTAGACATTAAGAGGTGAAATGTCTATATAAACTGATATTGCCACAACAACAAAAATGTATAAACTTGCCATGAGCAAATTAGGTCGGATATTAAAGTGTTCCCAACCAACAATGTTATTCCTGAGCAGCCACCTCATAAAAGTAGTTGAAGCGAGAAACCATTTTCAGAGTGAACTTGATAACAGGATTATGTGATGAGGTTACAAGATAAGACCGGCAGGATGCAATTATCGAGATCCCTTCCAGGCCTATATCCTTGTGAGAAAAGAGGAAATCAAAGGCAGTGTCTTACAATGCATTGCAGGTGTGTATGCGGCCCAGCAATAACCTCAGTTTGCCAAGGCTGGATACTAATCTGACTAATCTAGAAGTGCTATAATGATCTATTCTCCCCATTAGCCCCCAGATAAGCATGTAGCTGTTAAATGAACTGTCCAAAGATGTGTATTAATATGCAGCTGATGAATGCAACTACTTGTCCTTCACTGTAGCAATGTTCCTACCTCTAAAATAGTCTCACGCTTAAAAGACATCAGCAAGTCATAAATATTAAAAACTCAAGTAAGATGGTAGCAATGCTACTAGAGAGAAGAAAGCATTCAGGAAAGTTTACAGCTCCGTTGCCTTTTTTCAGATTTTTGTTTGCAGATACTTATCAGCAATTCATCAACTTGTCAATTTGCCCCATAATCTCTGAGTGCTCTAGCTAAGATGTAGCCCAGCATAAGCAAAACTTTCTCTCCAGTTGCTAGGTAACTCCAGTATCTGTTCATCTGTGGTACCTGTTATCAGCTGTTCACATCTTTATTTTTTTTTCATCTTGACCATAGTAATGTGATAAAACTGGACACAGAGCCTCCAACATTTAAGAGACTTTGCACAGTTGCCACTGCTGCACTCCATCATCTCATCTCCGTGGGCTGCCCTCCTCACAAATGCAGGTGCCATTCAGTGCAAGTTAAAAGGAGGTTTCAGTTCTCATCTTTGGTTTGTTCCGTGCATATTTTAAGACTACTTTGAAGTTGTGAATGGGAATGATTCTCTGTGAGATTTGATCCTCTGGCACAATGAATCACCTTGTAATAAGATTTAAATTCAGCATGTTCATTCTGCAGGGGGAAATAAATAAGGAAGCACATAAATGGACAAAAGCCCACCCCCAGGAACTAGGGACCACAAACTCATCAGTATCTGCTATAAGAAATAGCAAAGCAACATAAGTATTTGCAAAACTCTTAGAAAGTCCTTACCAAAACAAACTGCTTTGCACACTTCTCCTTTGGGAGAAGATGAAAAGACAGAAAAAATATGCACAGGCATGTTGCTTATTGCATTGTTAAGAATTCCGGTGAGAAAAGTGACATAAAATTATATTCAAAACAAAGGAAGAGAAGAGCAACTGACTTTATTTGGTTGAATTGCAGTAGTTTCTAAAAGCCTTATTCTCTTTTTCTAACAGAAGAAAACACCTATCTCACACATAACAGTGAAACACCCTGCTCCTGAAATAATCGTTCTAACTACAAATCTAGGAAAAATGTGAAGATACAACAAACATGTGGAGCAGAAGCTCAAGGCAAGATGTGGATCATTGAGTAAGATGAACCAGGAAATGATCAGAATGTATCAGTTAGCTAAGCAAGACTCCAAGGGCTGGGGAAATAATTTTTAACACTTCTTTGCTCACATTACTGTCTGGCAGAGGAAGGTTTAGCTGGTAGTGTCTTTTACATAGAGGGATCTATATATGTCTAGCTGTCTACATATCTGTCTCTCTATACAGAGACATTTATCAACTAAGTACATACAGAACTTATTTAATTATTTATAAAGGAAGGAATAAGGAAGCAAACTCAGAATACCTTTGTCTGGAAAGAAAAACAATCTTGCAGCTGTCCAGCCACTAGCGGATGACCCTTGTTTGCTTTACTTAGAGAGTAAATGTACAATATTTGATTGACTTCCTTCACAGAATTTCTTGGCAACCAGGTAAACATTACGAACTTCATATGGATTCATCACAATAGTTTTAAAATCAATAAATCCACTGATCTAAATACACAAATAATAGAGAAAGATTTTACAAGTGTTTTCCGACAATGTGTTCTGTGTGATAATAAGACACCACTCTACAAGTGCTTCATTAATTACTTACGATAGTCAATAGGCTGAATTTCCATCATAAACAGACAGCCTTCTCTATGGAAAATGGACAAATAAAAAGCCCTAGATAGATAAACACTCCAGGATGCTGTATATAGTCAGACCCTGTTGGCTGCAGCTGATTGTTCTCTCTATATCTTTTGATATTTAAATCTCCCCAACTTCCCCTTTTCACACTACTTTACTTGGAAAGCTGTAATGTTCAGAAGTTTCTCATTTAAGATGCTACACATTAGAACACCTTGAACTTTTGTTTATGTCAAAGTCTTCAAGCTACATTCAGAACTCACAGTAACTTTGAAAATTATTTCCACACAATATTATTTCCCCCTTGATGGGAAAAACTGATGTCTTGGAGGAAATCTATATGTTTGACTTTTGACCATCCATCCACAAAATTCAGATTTGCCCTCTGACAAGGTGGTATATGTAATATAATATATTTTTTTATTTATGGTATGTCAGAGATATGCATGGAACATTATATATGTAATAGCACATAAGGTATTTTATAAACTTGAGCCACATTTTTATCAGATGATTGAGGCTTCTCTGGAAGAAGCTACGACCACTAAGTCTACTGGAGCTGTTCTTCAAACAATGGTTTCTTTCACCATCCATTCTTGCTTTGATGACCATCTACCATACACACCGAATACAATTGGAAATGAGTCTGTGATAAATAAGTCAACATCAAAGACATACAAAAATCAGAATTAAGTTGGATGAGCTGTCTTAGGAATACAATCCCATATTTTTGGGGTACTTGGCTTTGTATTCTTGACGTACTGCTAGTGCAGTGTTCTTTTACTCATGCACATACTTGAACACCTACATACAGTGTACCAGAGGGCAAAGAAGACAAGGTACCTCTTTTTTTGTGAACAATTTAGTGGGTCCTGGAGAAAGGTTAAGTTTCTCTGTGCTTTCAGTGATAGTATATTACCTTTGAATACCATGGTGAGATTGATAAATGATATTTGGATTACCTTCTGTAGCTGCCCAAGTTAAATGTTTTTATGCCAGAAATGTCAAGTTTCATCTAAGCCCCTTTTCCACTGCTTTACAGAATCATGATCCCCATTAATACCTCTTTTTCTTGCACTCATTTATTTCCCATGGCCCATTTTCAGCAAGAGGGCAAACCTGTGTTTGAGATTAAGTTATTCTTTCAGGAGATTAAGAGTTCCCAGAGTCTGAGAAAGGACTAGAGTTTAGCTCCCACATGTTGTTGAATGCTTTAATCACCGGGAAATTATATGGAAGATTCTTTACCTGGCTGATTCTGAGTTGAACTCAGTGCTCTGTATGTGTATTAAGGATAATTTGTGCAGGATTAGGTAGTGTTTAGGTGCTTTCCAGATGCCGGTGAGTTGCGTTACAATATTGGCACCACTACAG
>NW_010099994.1:0-17357 GCF_000699245.1 Pterocles gutturalis | reverse complement strand
AAAGAGTTGAGGTTTAGATATCTTGTGAAACTTATAATCTAATGTAGATAGTACGTACTACTAGACACAGGTTGTCTCTGACTCTAAATAAGCAGAACTGCTCTCTACACCTGATGTGCTTAAATTCCATTTAAGATTATTTTTATAGTGGTAGGTACGAATAGAGACCCAAGTGATTTGCAGAAAAGAAAACATGACAGAGGTTAGGTGCTCATTCAGAGATTGAGGCATCCAGTCCAGAAGGACGAGAAAGAACATTCTAAGTGAGAAAACGAGATGGAGTGCAGTTTTGGGTTGTCAGGAAAAAAAAAAGAATAAATTATTTGCACCTGTACTTTTACATTACTGAATGACACACCTTAAGATCTGTGAAAAGGAGTGGGTTGCAGTCAGACTAAACACAAGCTTGCAAGTGTTGAATATCACAGGAAGGAAAGGAGTAAACAAGACAAATCCGTTGGCTATCTTTGCTGGTAATACCTAGGAGGAAGTCGTGCTTTCCCTTGTGTGAACCCACAGCACTGTTTGTCATACCCAGCTCCACGGAAAATAAATACATTATGAGCTATTAAATGCAGAAACAGTCTCTGACTCATTAATTCCCTGAACTACAAACCACTGGAGGGCAGGAGAATTTTGTGTAGGTGTTACTGCATGTGTTTTGTGGTTTCTCTGCCCTCTGCTATGGGTCAGTTTGAAGACCAGATACTGGGCAGTGTCTGGCTTGCTGGTCTTGTTCTTGTGTTCTCACGTTAATGTGAACCATCTAAAAGGGTGTTGTCTAAACTATTCTAGGCTCTATTTGCTTACAGGGGGAAGACATAGTTCTCCAGAAGATTTGTCCTACCTCAGCACTTTGCCAAGGATAAAATAATATCTGTCTCGTACTGCCTATCCCACCCTAGTGACCTGGGAAGGGAATAAACAACCAGGTTAAACTGGTCATTTAACTTCCAGGTAGATAAATTCTGGCAAAGTGAGACTAGTCACTCTTAGTGACTACTAAGGTTGCTTCATTGGTCTAATTTTTATCTTGCCAGAGACAAGAGAAAAAGGCAAAGCAAGGCTGTTTCTTCTCCCTTTAACATATAGTGCGCAAATTCTCCTGATGTTGCCCTGCTACAAATCACTTTGCTTTTCTCACCCGTCTTTCACAGACAGACACTTATCTTCACCAAGTACACATTAGCTACTTCTGTGGGTTTATCTGCTCAGTCTCCTGAGGACGAGCATTGCACCTGCTTCTTTTTCTTCTGCCTTCTCTTTAAGAGCCTTAATGGATGTTTTATTAAAAATTACTCTCTCCTTTGTTCTGGGGAGCAGGAATTTTTTTTTTTTCCAATGGCTGAGCACATCTAATAAAAAATGTTATACTCTTTTGGCAGATGGATCTCAACCAACCAGTATTTCAGGCTGCTATTGACAGTAGAAGTTCGGAAATTTAGTTGGCAGAATTTCCATTTCTTTGGGTGCAAGATGGATTTTTTCCCTTTCCTTGTGAGCCCCAACAAGAAAGATTTTTGAGTTCAAAAGGAGGATGAGTGGTTTTACAAGTCATATCCTTGAAGAATTGTATTTGGAAATGTAAATAAAACAATGAGAGTGTAACGTCATTGCTTCACTGCAGCCATTCGTAGTTGGATCATAATACACGTAAAGAGAAGACTTATAATGGAAATGAAGCTTTGAATTTTGTACACCACAATTAAAAAAAAAATGCAATCTCAAGTATTTTCTCTAAAATATGAATTGACCTGACATAAAATTTCCTCTTTTTTTCACCAGCCACATATTTCTTCAAATTTATGTTAAAAGTTAATGAAGACTCCTAAACTCATATTCACAAGAGGCTGGCATTTGATTTTAGAATTATACACTCAGATGTCAGGTTTTTTTGTGAATCTGAAGCACACATTCATAGACATTTCTTTACAAAAATGTGCCACAACGGAAATCCACAAATGCTGGTGATCAGTCAGCAGAACTGTTGAGTCTTAAACTGGTTGAAGAGAGAAAGTGGCACACTGTTGTATTTGTCTTGCAGACAGTACCTTTGCTTTGTCACTGGTGTTAACAGGTAACATCAGAAAAAATTTGAGCATTAGTGTCAAATATTGTCTTTTCATTATGTAATAAAATGGAATACTGGTAATATTGTCATATCTTGGGTTGCTGAAGCTACTTAAATCAACACAATGCTCAAGTACGATGTCTGCCCTGTGCTTATCACACTGTCTGCCTCTGCTGTGATAAAACACCAAAAAACCCAAACAGAAACCAGAGATGATTTTTTAGTTTGTAGCTAGCAAATAGATCATCTGCAAGGGGAAAGAAAGGCAGAATAAATATATACTTAGAGAAGGTACTTAATGTGGGGAGTAATCCCCTCCCAGCTATTTTAGTGAAAGTAAGTATCTTTTGGGAACTTTATAAAACATATTTTTCAAAGCTCAAAGTACATAAATCTGTAGAGTCCTGAGGTTCAGAAGCATAGGGATTACTCACAGTCCATCTGCAAAGGAAGATGATGACAAATGGCACCTAAAAAGACCACCTTTTTCTTTCTTTAAAATATGGCTTTAAATACTACTTCTTAAAAAATATTAATTTAAAAATGTTGATCAGAAATTGGTTTAGGCAATGGGCTGTGAGCCCAGGGTAATATCTGTTTAATGTTCTGTGGGTATTCCCTTTTTCTGTAACCTTCTTGAGGACTTAGGAATCAGAAATGGATTCAGGGGTCAGTTAAATTACTTGCCTTGCCCTCCTCCTCACAAGGTTTAACAAGCCCATTTCCACCAACATCTTCTCGTAGCTGCCATAAGGTCCTAACTTCTTGTCAGCCCTACATAGACCCTCTCCAGTCTCCTAAAAGACTTCTTGAACTGGGGGCCCAAACCAGCACTAACCCATATACCTTCCATCCTTCCTCTTGATCCCAAACTCAGGCTTCGGAAGCTTGCATCTAAAATCCCAGGCAGAGTGGCTCTTCCTTGTCTGCAAGCAGCACAGGGAGCTGAACATTGCTGGTAGAACGGGCATACAGAAATTGCCACTGTTGCCCTTCCCTCCTTTCCCCCTAGACACAAGTTTCAGGCACTTGGCAGAGATGCACCTCAGTGTTTTTGAGGAACTCTCACTGCCATAGTCTTGGCTCAAATGTGTTGAGTTTATTATGTCTGAGTCCTAAAAGTTTTCTGGAACTCCTCCACTGGAGCTATGTTGCTGAGCAAGGCTGAGATTCTGTTTTGGCACAAAAACTTTTTAGTGGCATAGAATCACAATGTTAAAGAAAAATTTCCATCCTTTACTGAAGTATGAAAATGCTTTGTCCTATTGGATTTCACTACCTTATTTTTGCTACTAGGTAGTTTGCATTTTCTGCACCTTTGAGAACTAGTATTTAGTCTTCTGCTTTTCTCTCAATAAAAGTGTGCTAAGAAAGAGCCTAAACTTTAACAGGCTCTCTCTTCAAGCAAAGTTCTAATTAGGTCATCCTTCTCACCAAAACAGTCTTGGTAACTGTTCTTATACAGTGCTGGAGCTTGGAGATATTATATGTCATAAAATATTTTCCAGGAAACTCACTAGAACTTGTAAGTTAACTTTCGAGTTGCTATGTCAAATGGGTAGTGTGAATGTGTTAAAATAAATCATGAATACAACTTGAATGATGTTATGTGATTTTATATTGATTTATGACCCTCTACAACTGGCAGTGAGGAAACATGGGATTTCTTTAGTAAGCACATGATATTTTTGCAGACTAATGTCACCTGAACTTTCTACCTTTCTGACATGTTTTCATCCTGGCTTAGAATTATTGCTGGGACACAAAGTCTCTAGTCTCTTTGTCTGTACTTGGATTTTTCTCATATTCACCAGCCTCCTTCAGACCATCTTAGTGGTCTATATGTTATCATTGCACACACAAACATGCTGAATATTTCTGCAAAATAATTTTTCTTAGGATTAAAAATATGCACTGTGACAAAAGGTAAAGGATTTTTGGCAAGAATATTTTAAACAATCAGGTAAAAGGGAATAATAATCTGAGAATATTACTGTGCTTTTAGAAATACGATTGTTAATAGAAAGGCTCCCTAGCTCTACAGGTTGTGCTGATCTCTACACAGAGATGACAGTAATTTTCATCTTAATTCAAGAAACATATTCCTGAGATATATAAACTGAAATTTATATAAATGTTAACTTATAATTAGCCCATGATTGCTGCATTTCCATGAAGTCAAAGGAATACTAATCTGGCAGATAGAGAAAAAGATCTTTTCTAATTCCAAAAAAAGAATATTTTTGAATATGAATCTATTCAGGCTGTCTGTAAACAGGCAATGTATTTGTTTTGTTTATACTGTTTGTACCTCATCATGAATTTAATCAAATTTATAGGAAACAAACCACAATTTAATCTGAATACACTATTCTCTCATTTTCCAGAATTTATTTATTAAGTAGTTGCTCAGATCAATCATTAGCATAGTATTATAATGAACTAAACAATCAAAGATTCAAACAAGATGGGCAATGTTTCTGTTTATAAACTTTCCTCCGTTTGCCCATACATCTCCCACTGGTTGAGCTCAGAACAGAAAAATGAAGATTCAAACCCCCAAATTGCATACACTGATTACAGACTATTCACTTAATTAAGTTTCAATAATACATTTACTGAATGTGAATTCTGAAGGTGTAAGTAGGATGTGTGTGTTGTATGATCTGTGTTCCAGCTTTGCTACAGGAGAGAATTTCACCTTATGGATGAAATCTTGATTATACAGCTCCACACAGCTGTGGGATGGGAATTATATTATTAATGGTGAGCACTCAAATCCTAACTTGTAGCCATGGATGCACACCTGCCATGCAGTAATGGAAGTGAATTTTCTCATAGCATGCATGTATGGGCTAATGTGGAGCACACTGTGAATTTTGCTCTTCCCATTGGCTAGAAGAAAAGGAAGGTGGAAAAAAAGTGATGGCTTTATTGCAATTTTTGCTCCGCTAGTATTCATCTGCCTTCTTAATTAGTCCTGCTTTGTGGCTGAAACTCCACATAGGCTATCATGCCACAGTGAAGACCTACATATTATAATATAGCAATTAAACTATTTAGCCTCACACAGTCCTGCATGAATGACTGGTTCTGTCTTGCATGCTGCAAGCATTGTATTTGGCAAATATGTGGCTGCTGGTTTTAATGTCTAAAAATTACATATTTCGGTAGGGTTGGTCTATTCTGTTTTCCAGTCCCTCTAGGTGACACAGCCATGAGTGGAACGGTGAAAGGGGAAGAGTGACTGAACTCAAATAATTTTTATAATGAAGTGACTGAACACAAATCATTTTCATAACAAATTTTTTTATACCCTATACTTTCAGGATTCAAATTCCTGGTGGGAGGAGGAATTATTAAAAAATGTAGTTAAACTTTGAAGCTGGGACTTTATTTCTAAAGTTCAGGTGTTCCTGCCAGGTCTATTAGACATGCCTTTCTGGATATCTCTTCTGAACTCTATCACTTCCAGTAGTCTCAAATATAAATGAGAGATTTAAACATTACTATTATTTCTGATTTTCACTTATCGTATTTTTGGCGCTGAAATTAATAATTAATGGGTCCATTTTTGCCATTGAGGGCAGTGATTTTCTGTTTTATCTGGCATATTGTGGTATGGAATTTCAGATTCACAGTCTCCTGCTCACTTTTAAAATGTTATTGTCCAGCCACCGAGCAAATCTCTTCCATGAACTTTGGCATTTGGCTTCTAACAGCATGAAAGGATCTTCAAGATTGAGTAGACTGTGAACAGCCACTAAAGAATTTTGCACATCAATAAATCACAAAGCTATGCAATAAAGTTTATCAGAAACTCGCTGTTAACACTTTTTTATCAAAACTGGCTAAATAAAGGTTTCAATATGAGCAATATTCGTAAGGGATCACTGAAATCTTTTACCAGTTTCAGAAAGTAAGGTTTAGTCGGCGTGACTGTCATTCACATGTATCCACGTATGTTAGCACAGGATTTGTGTTTTTATTTTAAATTACCTTTTCCCCCACTAGGAGAAACTAGGACATCACCTATCATCTTCCTGAAACCCAAAGAGAGGGAAGAGGGAGAGCTCCAGTTCATATACGTAGCAGCCACACACTGAGAGTATCTGCTTCAGAGTATTGTAGGTTTGTGTCTTTTTTCATTTCTCTTTAAACTATTCATTAATTTTCTGATTCCCCAGATTCCTTGGGATTATGGGAGAAGCTCTGTTTTATTGCATCTGTAACTGCATACTGCAAAAGGGTCAAGGTTCCCAGTTCAGTGTTAAATATCATCTTGAGTTCCCTCATTCTTCTCCCAAATCTTTGCTTTCTTCTGCACTTTTCAAGCTATCCAAGTGTACACTACTCCTTTTTTACTTGGTTGCATCCCCAACATGCCATCTATCTACCAGAAATGGGATACTAATGTGACATAAAAAATATTTTGTCAAATCAGGAAGATGTACACAAATCTAAACTGCTAAATCATGTGTTCTTACGATGTCGTATTATAGTCCCTATCCTTTGTCCATCTTTAGGTATAAAAATACATTGATTGATCTTTAAAATTAAAAAGGTAAATTTAAATACTATAAAAATAACACTATATGCCTGTAGAAGGATAATTCAATATCAGATTTCAGTGAATTTAGCTAAAATAACATTTTAAAGGTGAAAATGTGACTTTTGAAAACACTAAAACACTTTTACCCCACATTTCTAAAAACTTCTAAATAAGATGTTTCCTTTTCTTTGGTTTGATATCTTTAGTTTAATAAGTTTCTTTAGTTTAATCGCATCTTAGAATATACTTCAAAAATAAATGTATTTCATTTTAGTGTTAGCATATATTATTTCAGTCTGCTCCAAATTATTCTCTTGTGAATGCTCTATTCTGTATAAAATGTCAAAACTTTTGGTTTTATTCTGAATAAAAATGACAGGTTTCCAACTTTTAAGAAGTACAGCAAGCCTATAAATTTACTTTTCACCCCACTCCTTTTTTTTGTGCGCCGTAATTAAAGGGTTACCATCTGTTCAGTGGATTTCTTCTTCCACACTGTTTCCTACTGTCAAGTAGTCCAGAATGACTAGCAAGTATTCAACATCCATCTACTGGGTGTCTTTAATCAGGTGACGTGAAATTCATCGTGTCCCTGTAGGAACTGGAAAATGTCAAGTCTCCTGTTGCCTCATATGCAGGTGAGGGAGAAGCCTGTGGAAGGACAGAGAAAAACGTGGTCAGTGGATTTGGCTTCTGTCCTCTCTTAGGCAGAACTCACAGATTTGGTTGTGGGATCCACCTGGATTTCCAAGACAGTGGCGATCATTGGCAGCATAAGGAAATTTCCATGGAAGAAACAGGTTAAACATATAGACCTTCACTGCTTCAAATGTCCACTTTGGGAGGGCTCCTGAAAAAGCACAGGGATTAGTGGTGGAGAAAAGTCAGTAAATGACAGGCGGAAAGGGGCTGTAGAAAGCTGCAGAGGGGCGGTAGGCACATCGAGAAGTTCTCTAAAATGTTACTGTTTGGTTTTGCGACCCTGTGCTAAGTCACATGGTCTCAACCTGTTAATATGAATTTGTGGGTTAGCAGGTGATCCAGCACCTGGGAATCCATGTGGAGACATCAACTCTTCACACGAGGTCACTGTTTTCTCCATCAGGTATCCACACAGTGTATTTGGCGACTGACTCCCGCAAAGGAAACATTCCTCCAGCGTCTCCACCTGTGCAGCATCCTTCAGGCATCTGCATGTAAAGATAAAAATCACTTGAGAGGAACCTTATTTTGCTTCTTTCAGTGCACATTTCAGTGTGTTTTTCCAAAAAAAGAAAGAAATGAACTGATTTTATATGGATCATAAAGATGAAAAATAGAAAAAGTGTTTGTGTGTGTGTATACGTGTGTGTGTTTGTGTTTGGGTGTGTATGCATGAGACACAGAAGACTGAATACTAAATGAATATGTATGCAACACCGTACAGTGACATCTGATTGATATTTCTGCAAATTAATTCCAAGTGAGTGGTACAGTGCTCCAAATCACGTGTTTCTGATGCCCGCACTCTTCCATGGGCACAACATTTTGTTTGTACAGCTCCCACTTGCTACATGTATCTATCAGCTGAGCATCCAGTAAAGACTGCTAATTAAATTGGTTGTTACTTTTGGTGGTTACCGGGCCTTAACGACCTCAGGACAGAGGACCCACAGAGTGCTCTGTATTTTCTGCTGTAATTGTATATATAAAAGCCCCATGTTAACAAGAATAATTTTATTTCCTCTATGTAAGATGACATGAAGCTTTCACTGGAACAAAAAATAATTGCTTCAGGAGCCTGATTCTGCATATGTTGAACCTTTCCTTGGATGAGCTCAGTGCTTTGTCATTCCCCTTTAGCTCCAGTGCCTCTCAAGGTCAGGGGGTAACACTGTTGTAGAACACTGAGCATCGCCTTCCAGAAACTAAAAGGGTGGTGTTATTTACCAGATCCCTAACAATGGATGATATTACTTAATATGATATCCATTCCAGCTGCTGAGAAAATTTAGGTAGGCAGAATGCAATTTCTCAATTTGGAATTTGGCCAAGACACTGGGGATATACTCTTGTTACAAGGGCAATGACATTTCTAATCCTGCCTGAAGACAGCAATCCTTTGTAAGAGCTACTTCCTAACATTTTTTTTCCCAACACTATTTTTGAAAACACTCCTCAGTAGTGTCTCAATTAAAAACAAAAACAAGATCAAAACAAAAAAACAACAAAAAATAGAGATTTATAATTTCACAGCTTAATTATATATGTTTCTTACACATAATTTCGTTCATGTTGTGTTCCCTACTCTGTTGTGGGGCTGTAGTTGTTGAGTGGTTTGAAGCTTGGAAATTCCAGTTTGTGGGAAATCATTACACTTCCAGGATGTTTTCTTTTCTGAAATAAAGTAAGACAATACACAGAACCTTCTAATGGAATGTGAAGCTCAATAAATCCAGGTATCTGGATCAAAGCAAAAATTTGATGTTCTGGAGTCAAATGTGACATTTTGGTATCTTGATGGCAATTAAGTTGAATATTATGTTCAGATGATTCTCCGTGTCTGCCTGAATCTTCAGACCCATATGAGAATAAAAACTCCGAGTCACTTGTATTTTTCCCAGGTTTTGAGTTAGTGCAGACCAACATTTCTGAAAATGGATTTTCATTTTTGCCTCCTGGCACAAGTGGTCTAACTTGGGTTGGCTCAGCCATAGCCTGTGAGCTCCAGGTCTCTTCTCCAGTCTCAGACATGGCTCCAATTGGACCTGTTTCACCTTAGGCTTGGACAGGAGCAGAAAGGCATTACTGTTGCCACAATGGCGTTTTCATATAGTTATAACACTTTCATTGCTTGTTTCATGGCATTTTTGGATGCTGAAAGCCTAATGGGGCCTTTTGGACCCCAATAAATTGTGCAGTCACCTCTATCAGTAAAATGAAGATACAAAGGACCAAATACATCAACGTTCTTCAGTGTTTAACTATTCAATATATGATGTCCCCTTACAAATGGTTGTGGACCATAAAAAAACCCCACGTAATGAATTTCAGTTCTAGTTGAAAGAACAATTGGACAGCTATGATGAATCATCTCCTATAAAAAGAGAAAAATACTGTAACTTTTGGATTGTTTCCAGATCAGACACAGCACTGCCACTCTGAGAAGGCTGTGAGCTGAGAGGTATTTTGGGAGATACTGATGTGTAAATAAATCCACTGAGCATTGTCCTCTGCTCTGGACTTCTCAGCATTAGAATTGCCATGCAACAGAGCTCTCCAAGCAGAGACAGAGAAATAAACAAACCGCTGGTACATTGCAAGCTGCTGAGTTTATTCAGGGTGGAATCAGGTCTAACAAAACCAGGTCCTGCAGCCTGTGTCCGTCATCCACCTGTCTGAAGGAAATGATCTTTGTGCACTTTTTTTCCCCCTCCCATGAATACTGTCTCATTAGTGCTGTGGGCAAAGCCTGCAGCTGAAATTGCTCTGTGGTGTCACTTGGTTTGATAACACCATGACACTTGCTGCTGATCGGATGTGAGGAGAGACCTGATTGATATCTGGAGTCTACCTCTGTTGTCATTTGGTCTAGGTGATGCTACTGCGGAAGTGAAATAATGATGGAGAACCTAGTCAGCAGAAGTCACAACCCGTGAAAGCATGGGGGTTAGCTCTAGACATTCTTGTTTCTGAATCTGGACATGGGGCTCTCATCATGGACAATAAACCACACCTGCTGTCTCGGTGCTTCTTATCCTTTTCTGAGAGGACAAACTCAATTTTTTCTGTCATTTCACATGTGTGCAATTCAGAAGCAACTCCAGCAAAGCCAAGCAGATAAGCTTTTAAGTGCTGAAGTCAGTATAAAACTGGTTAAAGGAAGGAAATATAAAATCTGTAACTGTACTGTGCCTAAAAAGTCATACATACACAGACTTACTACTTTTTGACAAGGTAATGATAAAGCAAGGAGATGATACTGCAGTTTTAAGTTAAACTTCACTTTTACATAAGCCATTAACTTATATAAGCTTATCAACCTGACTTCTTTTGAACTGTTTGAACAGTGGAATTATCTTCTGTAAGAAATTTTGAAATTACTTGCTTTTCTGAACCCGCTTTAAAAAATCAAAATATTAAAAACTTATTTAAAAAAAAAAAAAAAAAAAAAAAAGGTAAGAAACTCTTCTGACTGGAAAATCTCGGGATGAAAAAGTCACTATTTTTACCAGAATGAATTTGTTGTATTAAACTGGACTTTTAAAAAATATATGTTGATTCTCCCAAAAGCAAAATAGAAGAATTTTACTGAATCCTGCAGGAAGAGTACATTTTGGTAAAACATCTGTAGGCGAGAAAATAAAAATTGATCTCTGAAAATTATAATTCTCCAACATTTTCCTTAATACACACTTTTAATAATGCAAGTTGGAAGCACTGCACAGGTATGAAATGATGCTCTTAAGACAGCTTATCACTATTATACACATATAAATACCAATACACATATTAAGTACTAAACCATCCAATTAAAGTAATGTATTTAAAGTAACTCAGTAAACAAATGGGAATTATGGATTAGAAACT
Organism: Pterocles gutturalis; assembly: GCF_000699245.1. NCBI lineage: Eukaryota > Metazoa > Chordata > Aves > Pterocliformes > Pteroclidae > Pterocles > Pterocles gutturalis. The sequence goes on along the minus strand of NW_010099994.1, from coordinate 6,165 downwards.
CCAGAAATGCTAGTTCCCAAATGGGTTTCCACGCTCTGTGTGTGTGTGTGTGTGTGTGTGGATATGTGTGTGAGTTTCTGTATTAATGATGATAACTAACAGCTACAGGTTTGTAAATAAAACGTAGCACGAAAGATTCTTGCATGAATAGAGCATAACCTGTCACTTTAACAACTTCAGCCTACTATTTCTTTTTGTCCAAACAGATTACTAAAACTCTTAAAAAAAAAAAGAAATAAAGAAAAAAAAAGGCAGATTATTTTGTTTGTATGCCTAATTATTTAGAAAGGAGAGTGATAAACAGGGAGTTGAAATGGAAGTATAAGGAACTTCTGAGGGTTCAGAAATTTAAGGAAAATAGTATTTGATAGAGCTCCCTCCCAAAATCTTTGTACTACTGTTGTAGCTATCTCAGTTGAAAGCAGCTACTTACAAATAATTTGTAATTCTGAAATAGCCACAGAAATGGAAAAAGGAGGAACCAGAAGCACTCAGTCCATATACTAATAACTTCTGAACCACAGAGCTGCCTTTGAATTTGACATTTAATGGAGATGGATGAACAATCATATTTTCTAGATTAAAGGGGACCATTTTCATCCCTGCTTTTATGTAGAACCCATTCTATATGTTTTTGTGCTGAAGTTCACTAAGAATTTAATTATTCAAGAAATAATTGAAACAAAATTAAATATTCATTTGTTTACAATTCTACCCAAACTAGTGGCTATCTGCACACGTCTATCTGGTACATAGCAATGCAGGCAGTAAATAAATATAAGAAAATCAATTAAGTCTTGTTAATATTAAATCCCTCTAGTGCTTGCTGTTTATGGAGAAAATCAGTTTTTCAGAAGTTCAACAAGTTCTGTTCTGCTATTGGGTGCTATTACCTGCTCGATATTGATCTTGCTTTTCTCTTTGGAACAGTAACAATTACTGTAAAATACTAAGAATTACTTAAGCCTGAATGCCATTTGTGCCTTTGACCATTCATCATAAGATCAGCTTCTCTTCTGCTGTTCAGGATGTTGCTTAAAGTCTTCTTCGGAATTATATCCTCGTTGAAAAATTTCATCTTATTGATGCAACAGCACTTCCTACAATGGAGATTAAATTTATTTTCCATTTACTTTCTCAGAATATTTTTAGTGGTGAAGGATACCTCTCTTCAGCTGAGGAAAAGTTACCCTGCATGATAGTAAAAGGAATAAAAATGTATAATGATAAGGGTTTGTATGGGTAAGAGGCCACAGAAATGACCAGGTATTACTCCTGTGACTGAAAAAGAACCTGCACTTAGCAACCTGCTTGAGTCTGGAAACCTACTGAGTGTTGCACTAAGTTCTGATTTGAAAAGGCATTGATCAGACTCAGCGCTAATTCTTTCACTGTGCTTTATGGGAGTGGGATAGGTTCTCTCCCCATCAAGCTGATGGTAGCTCTGCCATTGATTTCATTTGGAGTAATAGCATCAGCCCAAGTGTCTGTTGCAGGACAATAAAGTACAGTTTATTTAAGTGCATGAGAGGATTTTATGAGACAGCGAAGCACATGGGCTACAGAGAGTAGAAGCAGCAAATAAACTAGACAAATAAGAAAAACGGTTCCAGGCTTTCTTCTTTGCAGTGCACCATTTTTCTGTATCTGTTGATTACAAATCCCAGGTTTTTAATCTCTTCAGCCGTCAACTGGCCACACCAGTACTTCTGTATTCAATCCATATTCCTTGTATAAATATCTCTTGTCTTCCTAAAGATCTTTGTCATGTTTTTACTCCTGAGAAGTTTAATTGTTTAATTGTTTAATTTTTTTAATTTTTTTTAACCTCTTGGGGTCTACTGGGTTATTCCGTTTTCCATGTTGTCAGGCAAACCAGGCAAACCAGAGTTTTCTAAATTATCAGGCCACTCTCATAGCAGTGTTCTATCAGTGCTCACTATTACTTTAACAGTTATTTCAATATACTGATTTACTCTGTGAAACAATCCTAATTATTGTGTTAAGCTGTTTATTTTCAACTCTATGCATAAGTTCTTCTGCTTTGTTATTCCCTTAGGAAGATCCTGAGGGCTTGACTTAAAGTTGTCTCGGGGTTTCAGGAACTTTCATGCACTTCCTCTCCTTTCATTTCATTGTGTGTCAGTGGTCAGAGTGTGCATTGGAATGTGGTTGTTATTCATAATTTGATCTACTAAATTTAAAACTGCAAACATTGAGTAGCTTTTAAAATCCCTCCTCCCTCCAAAAGGTTATTTTGTTCACAGGTATAAAATTTGAAAAGTAGAAATTAAAAAATGAAAATAAAATAAATATTAATAATTTAAAAAAAATGCATTTTTGGAGAACCGTCAGTTGAAAGGGAACAGAGAAGTACAGTACAGCAGAAGATGTAGAGTTGTGTAATAGTATAATAGAAATTAGAAATGGACACTGCTATGCAAGAAATGTGTACTATTTTTCCCTGCAATATGTTTGAATTATTGAAATATCTTTAATTGGCGTTAGAGATGTACCTACCTTTTACGAAATTCTGAAAAAAAAGTATAGAAACCCAAAAAATTGTCTCTCTGTTTATGAGATGAGATGCCAATCTATTTTCCATTAAAAGTTAGATTTTGCATAGTCGCTAACAATAAAAAGAGAACGAAAATTTTGTAATAGAGAGTAAATTTCCTTCTTGGTCTTTCCCATTTATAATTTGCATTATATCATTTCCTACAGCCTTCTGGGGTTTGTGTTTGGGTTTTTTTGTTTGTTTAATTTTTAAATTATATTTATTGTGATTAATTTGGGTAATTCTTCATTATTACAGTTTATATTCCTAATCAAGTTGTGCACTGAAATTCTTTTATCATTCTTGATTTCAGTTTTACCCACTAATCTCTTTTCCAAATATGCATTTAGTTTTGTCCTGAACAGTGCCTGAATTATGATTTTTTTGCACTTAAGAAAAAGCAGAAAATATTCTCTCCAGTAAAAAAAGAAACTGAAAATCCAGGGAAGCATGGATGTTGCATTATATTATTTTTTAACATATTTTTTTCTTATATTTTCCTATAGATACTTTCTCATGATGATGACAGTATAAAGTAGTAGGAAACAAGAAAAAATACCACTTGCCATATTATCTCATGGAGAGTGTCAGATAGACAGTGATAGAATCATAATGTGAGTAATACTGGGTAGCACTGGTGGAAATATGAACAGATACGGATAATTAATTGTAATAGCAGCAACACAATTACTTTCAGCCTACTTAGTTGTTGCAAATATGGCACAACATTTATGTTCTTTGCTGCTGATGAAAACCTTAAATTATATTCTGTAGAACATATTAAGAATGCTATAGTCCATTAAGCTGTTTTGCCTTCACTCACGTTGAGATATCAGCAGAGTTCACTCTGAAAATCTTTGAGACAAAATTATGAAGTAATTTCACAACATCATGTAGGTTTCTTTGAATCCTAGAAGCAGGGAGCTGTGACTAAAGTTATGGTACTATTACAACAGTTTAATTTTATACGGTTCATTCATGCATCAGTAAAACAATGGTGGAAAAATTAAAAAGAAAAGCGCTGGGGGAATACAGATACTGGTTTTAAAAAATCCACTTGAAATGGACAATCAGTCCCATGTGCACTTCACAGATGATGACCAGCTACAAATGACTTTGCCAAAAATATGTTATCCTTTCCCCTACTTCTTGGACAAAAAGTTTGAGTACACAGCTCCATCTTGTTCTATTTTAATAAGGTATCAGATAATACAGTACTAAAGTTGTTTGCAGTGTTCTAGCAGAAGTTCCCTGAAGAGCCCTGGGACCATGGCAGTACTGAGGCGGTTGCATACCTGGCAGTACATTTGGGCACATTTAACTGCAGGACGTTATTAACATATTGAAGGAGCTGGTGAATTGAACAAAGTGTACTGACATAAGTCAGTGTACTGTAGTCTTCCTTTCAGAATAACAAAGAGGGTCATGAGCAATTGCACCTTAGTGTCTTGATGTGTTTATTAAGTTCTCTTTCCATAATTGCAAAATTATTAGAAGGAACCATGAGATATTATCAGCATAGAGGAAAATGCCAATGGAACTATTTCCCTGTTGTAACAGAGAGCTTGTTTGAAGCAACTGTCTAAGTATGAATCAAGATAAGCCAGAAATGAAATTAATATGAAGGAGGAAATACGACCAAGAATTAGAAAAATTTACTATATCCCTCTATACAGGGAGTCTCTTTTTCTGTTATCAACACTCTTAACCTTGAGGGTGTCCATTTTTGTCTCTGGTTTCTGCTGCGTTTACTTTATTTAGCAACTGGCCAAAAGACTTTGCCTTGGTTACATTAATTATTGGCAAATTTCAGGCTTGGTAGTTGTGTAAAGGATGATGATAGCTGGAGAATTGCAGCTGGATTGAGATGTGGCAGTCCACCTGCCAAGCAGCAAAGAAAAACAGGAGTGCATCAGCCAAATCCTTCATTCTCTGCAGTGGCTTCATAATTAATCTCACTAAAGATGAACCTCCACAGATTTCAGAACAGGAATTTCCTTTTAACTGTATAAAAAAATAATAAAAAAAAATAGCAGAAAAAATAAGTTTTCCTAACTTTAAAAGAATCTGTGAGCAATAATGTCCAAGACTGTATCTGAATTCTGTAATATTGCAGAGGAAGGTCTACAGCAAAGCTTGGACTGAAATGTAAACAGCCCATCATCTGGAAATGCTAGTGTGTAATGCTTCCATACTGGGCATGATTTAAAAAAAACCCTTGACACTAACAATGTTATAGTTCAGAATGAGTTGATTTCACTAGGTCTTCAAATATCATTGCTTAAATAATGCATGTGCAATAATAATTTAAATTTTCTCTATGGATCATTCCACTAGATTAAAACTAAAATGACTTGTCAATATTTATGATATTCATACATGTCACAAAGAATTCTTTTAACTGTTATTGTCCGTTCTGACAATAAAAACAAAATCAAGTCTAAAAATACTGCAAATTGCTTTTCTTATTGTAGGACTTCTCCTTCTCAATATATTCAAGTTCTTCTTTATTATATTTAAGGCAAAAGCAATAAAAAGCAATTGTTTTCATGAAAGCTGTGACTTATACATTTCTTCAAAACTGTATTCATGAAAACAATGCCCAGGAGATAGTTTTAGAAGTTACTATCATTACATAATTTCAAGAAACACACATCCTCAGTTTAGCTTAAATCCTGTACAGCTTGCAGATATTTACTTGATTTAAGTTTTCCTAATATGTTTAAATGAGGCGCGTGTATGTGTATGCATGTGTATGTGTGTGTAATTTTTGCTACTAATGAACAGAGACTTTTCTACTGCAACACTTGATTATAGAAAGCAATTATGCAAAGAGCATATGAGAAATATTTTATACTTTCAGTGTGAATATACAGAAAAATGATGGGAAAACATTTTCCCTGTGCTTGGTTCTGAACTGAGATATTTCGAGGAATTCCCAAAATAGACAAACAGACAAATTAGGAAGGAAGAAGTGGCAAAGGAATATTTGAATGTAAAAATGTTATTTATTTGCATCCAAGACTAGGCATTACCTTTTCTCCAGATAAATCTACAGCAAAGGACTAGCTTTTTGAAGAATTTATGTATTTAGATAGATGTCTGAAAAAAATTTAAAAATTGCCTAAATATTTGACTCACACTGATTTTAATTGGAGCAGGCTCCTGAATTTCTTTTGAGAACCCTTCTCATTGCATACCAGTGCTTTTAAATGCTCTTTAAAATCTACCACTAGATAAAGCATTTTGAATACTTTTTTTCGTATGAGAAAATGATTTGATCCTATACATTAATCTTTTCAGAGCTGTGTCCCAGATTTTCATGTACATTACATTTAGTTAAGTGAGACAAAATAAAATTTGAATTGAAATTCAATGGATACACATTTGATCCATAGCTCTCACTAGACAGGTTGAGAGATTTCCTTTGTACATTACTTTATTAGTTGATCAGAGAGAAAATAAACAGGAGAAGACATCTTTGTTTTTTAATATGATACAAATTTTAACACCTATTACAAAAAATTAGCTGAAATGTTATAATGTTTTATAATTAATAATTATAACATCTTCACTTCTTTTGTCCAAGTTAGAGAATAAACAACATT
>NW_010099993.1:0-1150 GCF_000699245.1 Pterocles gutturalis | reverse complement strand
TCGGGGCCCCGCCGCCAGCCGGCTCCGCAGGCAGCAGCGCAGCTGGGAGCCCTGCAGCACCCCAAGGTGACCCGTGTCCCCCGGAGTGGGCCAGGGGCTCCCGTCCCCCCATGAGTCTCCAGGAGGAGCAGCACGGACCCTGGGGACGCAGCTTCTCCACCCTCAAGAAGAAATCGAGAGCAACCCTCTGCAGCAATAAACTTGACATGTTTATTAATTAAACTATCACTTAAATAAAAAAAAGTGCATAGAAAATAAACATGTTTAAAAACTCCTTTGTTTTTTTTGTTTTTTTTTTTTTTACAACTATGTACACTTTTTTATTTTTACATTCAGTCTTTTGCAGAGCTTTCAGCATTTTTTTTAAACTATTAAAGTATTTCCTTCTTCCCTGTGACAGGGAGTTAACACTGATGTACTTTAGACACGTTTCCTCTTTTTTTTATAAAAAGAAAAAAAAAAAAACAACCAAAAAAAACCCAGAAGCTTGGAAGAACACAAGAAAAAAAAAAAAGATTTGTTATACATGATAAGTTGTCAAGAAATGTATTTCTAGAACATAACCTTGCCTTTGCAGAGCTTTTTTTCTTTTTTTTTTTTTTTTTTTGAAACAATTATTCACCTACCTGTATTTACTAAAGAGACTGTTAAGTTCAATAAAAGAAACACCACAAGTATAGTTCTCGGTTGATAGACAAAGCTACTGTACCTCATTAAAAAGATACCAGGAAAGCACAGAGCACATTTTTTTTTTTTTTCCCCCCTATATGCAGGTGGTTCCCCAACATTCATAACCAAAACGAGAGGAAGAAAAGGAAGAAACCAAGTTGTACAAGTACTGACTGGGAACAAGAGGGGCCGGGAAGGGCCGAGCCACCCGCTCCTGGCACAGCCCCGGCGGGGACGCCCGGCACGGCTTTCCCGGCGCCACGAGCAACTGTAACACAATCCTTACCTATAGTGTTAAGAGAATTAAAAGCCATGGACCGATACTGAACTAGGCTTCGTTACACGGTGCATTACTATATTAGTTCCTATATATATCGTATTTATAGTTATAAAAAACCTTGCGAGTGTCCAGAGTGGAGCAGTAGTATGGGTGTGAATGGCATGATTCTGCACAAAGACCGTCTCGCTGAAGAACCTGGTA
>NW_010099992.1:10209-10829 GCF_000699245.1 Pterocles gutturalis | reverse complement strand
CAGGAGCCGGGGGGCTTTCCGAGCTGCAAGCACACACTGCCGGCTCATGTTGAGCTTCTCATCAACCAACACCCCCAAGATATCACACACCAGCACATCACACACCATAGCCAGGCACGTCACGCACAGGCATGTCACACACCGTGCACCAACACATTGCACACCAGCACGTTGCACACCAGCACATCGCACCCCAGCATATCGCAGCCTGGTGCATCCCACAGCAAGCACTGACACGCTGCACACCAGCACATTTTACACCATGCACCAGCACATTGCACACCAGCACATTGCACACCAGCACATTGCACATCAGCACGTTGCACACCAGCACATTGCACACCATGCACCAGCACAGCACACACCAGCACATCGCACACCAGCACAGCACACACCAGCACATCGCACACCAGCACGCTGCACACCATGCAGCAGGCACATCACACGCCGAGCACCGGCACATCACACGCTGTACGCTGGCACATCACACAGGGCGCAGACACCCCCCCGCATCCGACGGAGCTTTTCATCTCTCTGCGCGCCTGCCTCGCCGCATCCTCATCTATATCAAAGCATCAGGCAAATTAAATTGTTTGCAAAGTACCGTCTGCGCGTCTGTT
>NW_010099992.1:9763-10008 GCF_000699245.1 Pterocles gutturalis | reverse complement strand
CAAGTGGTTCCCCTCCAGTTTGATGGGGATGGACGGGGGGAGCATGCGAGCGAGGCGGCTGTGCCGGGAGACAGCGCGGAGGGTCCCTGCGGGGTCCCGGGGCGCAGGGAGGAGGAGGATGCTCCAGGAGCTGCGGGGTGTCAGCCAACCCTGGTTTGGGCACCCACAGGTGACACCGGCTCATGTCACCCTGGCCGAGCCGGAGCGATTCGGGGATGTCACAGCGCAGGGGCTCACTCCGCCCC
>NW_010099992.1:6192-9748 GCF_000699245.1 Pterocles gutturalis | reverse complement strand
GCCGCCAAAGCAAACCAACCCAGGAAACTCCCGCCACCAGATTGCTTCCCTTAAATCCTCTGCTCCCCACCACGCTCTGGAAAAAACCCTTTTTCCTCTCCATCGACCAGCAGTGGCTGGAAACCGCCGTGTCCCAGAGCCCGGGGAACAGAGCGGCCAGCCCCAGCGGGGACGTTTGTCACCGTCCCGCAGAGCCGGGGAAGCAGGAATAAGGACAGGACAGGTGACAAGTCACCTTTTATTGAATTTCAGCCCTTCCTTGCTCTTCCTCTGCTATTTTTTCCCCCTTTTCTCACTTTAATGGCAAATAATTGGATTTAAGTTGATTTTTTGTTTTTATCTGGAGGTGAAGGCAGCCTGCTTGCGCCCCTGCCAGCCCGCTCCGGCAGCACCAGGGTACCCAGGGTGCTGGGTGATGCCCGGGTCCAGCCCTCACCGTGGCTCCCAGCATGGGGAGCTCCCCGTGGGGGGCTGGGGAGGATGTTTGTGTTAGCAAAAAAGCAGATTAAAAGCCGAGAGAGCGATTCGTTGCTGCTGAATTGCTAACGCGCCGTGTGCGGCAGGATCTGCTGCAGTTGTCTTGGTCCTGAGCCACGGTAATTGTATTCTATGAAATATTTATTCATTTTCATTTCAATTTCATTTCCAACATGTATTTCCTATAAAATGATGTGGGGTGAAAAAAAAAAAAAAAAATCACCCTGGATGCATTTATCATCATCACAGGTTCCTTCCCAAACCTTCCCCGGAGTGGCACTGCCGGGCAGGACCACACAGGCTGCCAGGTTGGCTTGGTCTGGAAACTCTAAATGTCATTTGTCATTCTGCCGGGAGCCCACAGGGACCCGGGTGGTGCAGGACCCACCGGAGCCCGGCTCCCAGCCCTCCTTCCCGGCCCCCGGGAACGGCACGGCACTGGGGGAAGTAGCCCTGGGCAGGGTAGAATAACCCTGTGCACGATAAAATACCCCCGTGGAGGGTAAAATTTCCTTGTGGAGCGTAAAATATCCCTAGGCAGAGTAAAATACCCCTGTGGAGGGTAAAATACCCCTGTGCAGAGTAAAATATCCCTATGCTCAGTTAAAATAGCTCTATACACAGTAAAATACCCCTGTGCAGAGTAAAATAGCCCCGTGCACAGCAAAAATACATCTCTGCATGGTAAAATATCCCTATGCAGAGAAAAATATCCTCATCCATGGTAAAATATCCCTATGGACAGAAAAATACCCCTATGCAGGGTGAAATACCCCTGTGCGGGGTGAAATACCCCTATGCAGAGTAAAACACCCCCGTGCACAGTGCAGTTCCCCCGTGCAGTGTAAAATACGTGTAAATCCACTGGGCTCGATGCTGGGGTGTGACATCCAAGGACATTTTGGACTCGACGCCTGCCTGGCATCGCAGGAGGGTGGCACCCGCCAGCTGCCACGTGTGTCACCCGCGCACCCTCGGGACGGTGAATTTGGGGTGATGACCGTATAATCCCTCCCACAGCCCAGGTAAAACTCTCGCCCCGGTTATTATTTCCAGGCTGATCGTACCCACCAGCTGATGAGCAGTTGATGACTTCTCCTCCCAGCCCCACGCCGATTTGCATACAATAAACGTGGCCCTGGGAAGCGTGCAGGGCAGAGCCCAACCTGGCTCATGCCTTATTTATGAGAAATAAACACGAGATCAGGTTTGCATAATCAAGGCACGTTTAATTTGTGAGCTCCTCCACTCGGGTCGGGGCTGCAATCAGGCTCCGTGGGCGCGTCTGACAATCAGGGAATAATCTCTTCATTAAGCGGGTTTCGGAGCCGCCGTGCTGCCGACGGCGAAGCTGCCAGCCCGGGGAGCGGGGACGGGCACGGCCAGGGAGAGGGGCTCCCCTCCTTCCCCCCAGCTTCACACGCGGCTCCCGAGAAGTTCCCTTTCCTGCCTCTAAAAGGGAATTTTTTACTTTACTATAATTTGTCGATCTCAGCTTCCTTGTAGATGCTAATATATGCGAAAAAACACTGGGGCTCCTATTAAAATGCCATGAAAATCTAATGAAATTAATGCTGGCAACAAATATTACCTAATGGAAGAGCCTCCGGGAAAAAAAAAAAAAAAAGAGTGCAAATATATATTTGCACATATTTAAAGGACTCTGTCAAGTAGTTTAGCTTCACAGTTTAGATTTCATTAAAAAGGAGGGGGAGGGAGCACAGAGCATTTCCCAAGCCCAACATGAGCGAAGGGCTTTCATGAATTGTATTTTTAATTTCAATGAAAACTGTTGCTGATATGATTAAAACCCTCCCAGCTGTGCGGGATGCTCAAGTAGCAGAGCCCAGGGCGGAGGTGGGAGCTGAGCCCTGGAGGAGAGGTGAGCTGGGTGTGCTGCATTGCGTTGGCCAGCCTTGTGTCCTGCAAACATCACACTGGCAAACATCAAGCCCGGAGAGCGTCCCGTCCAGCGAGCATCGTGTCCTGAAAACACTGTCCGGTGAGCATCGGATCCAGTGAGCATCCTGCCTGGTGAGCACAGCATCCGGGAGCATCCCATCACCGTGCATTGCATTGGGAGCATCCCACCTGCCCTGCATTGCATCAGGAGCATCCCATCGCCATGCGTTGCATCAGGAACATTGCATCCACCATGCATTCCATCAGGAGCATCACGTCCACCCTATATTGCATCGGGAGCGTTGCATCTATTGTGCATTGCATCCGGGAGCATCCCATTGCCATGCATTGCATTGGGAGCATCCCACCTGCCCTGCATTGCATCGGGAGCATCCCATCACCATGCATTGCATCTGAGAGCATCCCACCCACTGTGCGTTGCATCCCAGAGCATCCCTGGGTGCAGGGTCCTTGGTGCGGGGTCCTGGGTGCTGGTTGTGGGGTGCAGGGTGCCACGCTGCTCACCCAGCCACCAGCTGCTGCCAGCTGTCCTCCACAGCTGTTCCACCACTCACCAGACAGACCAGTGGCACTGAGTCCTCCCTGGGGAGGGGACACCTGGTGACACGTGTTTATTGAGGTTGGTGTTAATACTCTAAAGCCGTCCGGCAGTGACAGCTTATTAGAAGCTTATCTCTGGCAGAAGGCTACTCCTCGTCAGCAATTACAACAGCTACTATTAATTCCTCTTTAAAGGAGCCCTGGCAGGTGATATCTGCCCCTAAATTTCAGATTTGCAAAAAAAACCCCAAGACCTGAATGCAAATATTCCCATTAATTATTTTACATTTAGTTTTTTTCTTTTCCATTTGCAGCACAGCGCACTTCCCCTCCAGGCTGGCCAGCGGCTTCCAGATCGCTCTGAAAGTCTCTGAAAAGATGTGTCCTTGCCCAAATCCTGGGGGTGAGCCCATCCTGCCCCCTCCCCGCACCCCAGCAGGGTCCCCAGGGCCCGGGGCTGTGCCTGTGCCGGGGAGGATGCGATGGGGACCTGTCGCTGGTGGCTGGAAAAGCCCGCTGCGGGAAGAGAGCTTCTGGGGGCTTGGTGATGTCCCCTCCATGTCCCCATGGCTGCAATCCCACATGGGGACTCTGGGCATCGCCTCCACCAGCAGGA